>NC_048569.1:9282797-9535297 GCF_013265735.2 Oncorhynchus mykiss | reverse complement strand
TTTGTTTGGGTCAGACTCTGTCCTTTCAAGGAGTCTTTAAAGCTACAGTCTGGAATTTGTTTTTCAGCCAAAAATGCAGCCCTGCCACTTGTTTGGGTAAAATATTATGACTCAAAACGACCATTGAGCAGATTTAGCAGAAACCAGGTTGTACTTATAAAATATCTTTCCATTGTGGCTCTGGTTGCATTTTGAGAGGAGACTTAACTGTGCTTCTTCCCTCAAAGAGCATCAAGATGACATGGCGCTGTTGCAACCCAAGCGTGAGGAGGAGGAAGTTCTGGATCAGGGTGAGTTAGCATGGAGAATAAGAAATCATTTACTGCATAATGAGACAAATGGCACCCTATTCCCATTATAGTGCTCTACTTTTGACCAGGGCTGTAGTGACAAGTGGTGCAATATAAAGGGAATAGTGTTCCATTTGGGTCAGTATTTCTAGATGACCTCTCTTAGAGCTGACACATAACACAGCAAAGCACTCTCTTCTAGGACGGTTTCTACAGCAATACCATAGTTTTCTACAGCAATACCATAGCTTTCTACAGCAATACCATAGTTTTCTACAGCAATACCATAGTTTTCTACAGCAATACCCCCGTTTTCTACAGCAATACCATAGTTTTCTACAGCAATACCATAGTTTTCTACAATACCGCCGTTTTCTACAGCAATACCGCCGTTTTCTACAGCAATACCATCGTTTTCTACAATACCGCCGTTTTCTACAGCAATACCGCCGTTTTCTACAGCAATACCATCGTTTTCTACAGCAATACCATAGTTTTCTACAGCAATACCGCCGCTTTCTACAGCAATACCGCCGCTTTCTACAGCAATACCATAGTTTTCTACAGCAATACCGCCGCTTTCTACAGCAATACCGCCGCTTTCTACAGCAATACCGCCGCTTTCTACAGCAATACCATAGTTTTCTACAGCAATACCGCCGCTTTCTACAGCAATACCGCCGCTTTCTACAGCAATACCGCCGCTTTCTACAGCAATACCGCCGCTTTCTACAGCAATACCATAGTTTTCTACAGCAATACCGCCGCTTTCTACAGCAATACCGCCGCTTTCTACAGCAATACCATAGTTTTCTACAGCAATACCATAGTTTTCTACAGCAATACCATAGTTTTCTACAGCAATACCGCCGCTTTCTACAGCAATACCGCCGCTTTCTACAGCAATACCATAGTTTTCTACAGCAATACCGCCGCTTTCTACAGCAATACCATAGTTTTCTACAGCAATACCGCCGCTTTCTACAGCAATACCATAGTTTTCTACAGCAATACCGCCGCTTTCTACAGCAATACCATAGTTTTCTACAGCAATACCGCCGCTTTCTACAGCAATACCACTGTTTTCTACAGCAATACCGCCGCTTTCTACAGCAATACCGCCGCTTTCTACAGCAATACCGCCGCTTTCTACAGCAATACCCCCGTTTTCTACAGCAATACCGCCGCTTTCTACAGCAATACCGCCGCTTTCTACAGCAATACCGCCGCTTTCTACAGCAATACCGCCGCTTTCTACAGCAATACCGCCGCTTTCTACAGCAATACCGCCGCTTTCTACAGCAATACCGCCATTTTCTACAGCAATACCGCAGCTTTCTACAGCAATACCGCCGCTTTCTACAGCAATACCATAGTTTTCTACAGCAATACCGCCGCTTTCTACAGCAATACCATAGTTTTCTACAGCAATACCGCCGCTTTCTACAGCAATACCATAGTTTTCTACAGCAATACCGCCGCTTTCTACAGCAATACCGCCGCTTTCTACAGCAATACCACTGTTTTCTACAGCAATACCATAGTTTTCTACAGCAATACCATAGTTTTCTACAATACCGCCGTTTTCTACAGCAATACCGCCGTTTTCTACAGCAATACCATCGTTTTCTACAATACCGCCGTTTTCTACAGCAATACCGCCGTTTTCTACAGCAATACCATCGTTTTCTACAGCAATACCATAGTTTTCTACAGCAATACCGCCGCTTTCTACAGCAATACCGCCGCTTTCTACAGCAATACCATAGTTTTCTACAGCAATACCGCCGCTTTCTACAGCAATACCGCCGCTTTCTACAGCAATACCGCCGCTTTCTACAGCAATACCATAGTTTTCTACAGCAATACCGCCGCTTTCTACAGCAATACCGCCGCTTTCTACAGCAATACCGCCGCTTTCTACAGCAATACCGCCGCTTTCTACAGCAATACCATAGTTTTCTACAGCAATACCGCCGCTTTCTACAGCAATACCGCCGCTTTCTACAGCAATACCATAGTTTTCTACAGCAATACCATAGTTTTCTACAGCAATACCATAGTTTTCTACAGCAATACCGCCGCTTTCTACAGCAATACCGCCGCTTTCTACAGCAATACCATAGTTTTCTACAGCAATACCGCCGCTTTCTACAGCAATACCATAGTTTTCTACAGCAATACCGCCGCTTTCTACAGCAATACCATAGTTTTCTACAGCAATACCGCCGCTTTCTACAGCAATACCATAGTTTTCTACAGCAATACCGCCGCTTTCTACAGCAATACCGCCGCTTTCTACAGCAATACCACTGTTTTCTACAGCAATACCGCCGCTTTCTACAGCAATACCGCCGCTTTCTACAGCAATACCGCCGCTTTCTACAGCAATACCCCCGTTTTCTACAGCAATACCGCCGCTTTCTACAGCAATACCGCCGCTTTCTACAGCAATACCGCCGCTTTCTACAGCAATACCGCCGCTTTCTACAGCAATACCGCCGCTTTCTACAGCAATACCGCCGCTTTCTACAGCAATACCGCCATTTTCTACAGCAATACCGCAGCTTTCTACAGCAATACCGCCGCTTTCTACAGCAATACCATAGTTTTCTACAGCAATACCGCCGCTTTCTACAGCAATACCATAGTTTTCTACAGCAATACCGCCGCTTTCTACAGCAATACCATAGTTTTCTACAGCAATACCATAGTTTTCTACAGCAATACCGCCGCTTTCTACAGCAATACCGCCGCTTTCTACAGCAATACCACTGTTTTCTACAGCAATACCGCCGCTTTCTACAGCAGTACCGCCGCTTTCTACAGCAATACCGCCGCTTTCTACAGCAATACCGCCGCTTTCTACAGCAATACCATAGCTTTCTACAGCAATACCGCCGCTTTCTACAGCAATACCGCCGCTTTCTACAGCAATACCGCCGCTTTCTACAGCAATACCGCCGCTTTCTACAGCAATACCCCCGTTTTCTACAGCAATACCGCAGCTTTCTACAGCAATACCGCAGCTTTCTACAGCAATACTGCCGCTTTCTACAGCACAACAACTATTTATGCTGTATTTTCTCTCTGTTTGTACTGCAAAAAGTAGAACCAACACCAAAATTATATAATTTCATATTATTTTAGTGTTTTCATATTCCATTGGTCAGTGCAACTTTCAACCAATCACATGTTTTTATTTGCATATTCTTTGTGATTGTTCCCTGAGACCATTTTGAAATGTTTCAAAGCTTCATTCCTTCTTATTTCTGTAAAAACCCTGAAGAAGGCCAAAAGCCGAAACGCCTTGGTTCTACGTTTTTTTGCAATAAAGAAGAGATTTTTCAATTTTATTCCATTTGTCCTCCCAAGTTTTAATGAATCTCCTCTCTACCTCGGTTTGCTCATCAATTCATGCACCTTGGTTTTAAAGTGAGGTAGTGGCAGTGATCCTTTCAATTTATGTTTGTAATGAAAGAAAGACTTAATTCGGTCCTAATATGTCTCTGGAAGTCCTAATCCGTCTGTGGTAGAGTGATGACGATGAGGGAAAGGATACCAATGCAATGACATGAGGAATTGTTACTGCGAAGAGACCTGTGTGACAAGGTGAGGGGGGGGTGGCTATGCAAAAGAATCAGTCGGGGAAAGCAAAAAATTGTTACGCTCTCAGAGACCGTGTTGTATAATAAGTCTGGTTCCAGGGCATTATCATTCCAAAAGCATTAGCTCTCTGCTGTCCTGTAGAGCTAGGAGATGAGTCAGAGTTCTCCTGTTCTCTCCCTAACCACTGTGTCTTTGTGTGCCAGTAGGTGTGAGAATGTTGAAGGTAGCTATGAGCGCACTATACCCGACGACGACAGGGGATTGGCTCATCCAAACCCCCCGTTGCCATGGAAATGCTAAGCTCATCTCACACCTTGTTCAAGGCTATTAGAAGCGGTGGCTCGCTCACTCCCTTTGAATCCATTGTTCTATCTCCTCTCTCCCGGCTCCTAAGGCAACAACACAGGGGAATATTTAAACACAGCAGATTTGCCTAAATCCAGATTGTGTTCGATGTGGCCATTTTGATCACGGTGTTTGGTTTGCGCATTCACACGTGTCGTTGTTAACCTTTTCTGAGAGAGAAAGGTGAAGAGTAAAGAAGCCAATACGTGTCATAACCTGTCTGTAGAGTAGGTGGATGAAGGGGAAGATGAGGGGGGGAGCGGAGATGAGGAGAGGGGAGGGGAAATGAGGGGAGATGATGAGGAGAGTGGAGATGAGAAGATGGAGGAATGGGGGAGGGGAGGGAGAGGAGAAGATGAGAAAATGGAGTGGGGAAGGGGAGGGGAGAAGAGGAGATGGGAGAGGAGATGAGAAGATGGGCGGGGAGATGAGAAGATGGGAGAAGAGGGGAGGGAAGATGAGAAGATGGGAGGGGAGATGAGAAGATGGGAGAAGAGGGGAGGGAAGATGAGAAGATAGGAGGGGAGATGACAAGATGTGTGGGGAGATGAGAAGATGGGAGGGGAGAAGAGGGGAGGGGAGATGAGATTAGAAGAGAGGGAGCGAGAAGAGGGGAGGGGAGATGAGAAGATGGGAGGGGAGAAGTGAAGAGGGGAGGGGAGATGAGAAGAGGGGAGATGACAAGATGTGTGGGGAGATGAGAAGATGGGAGGGGAGATGAGATTAGAAGAGAGGGGGTGAGAAGAGGGGAGGGGAGATGAGAAGAGGGGAGGGAAGATGAGAAGATAGGAGGGAAGATGAGAAGATAGGAGGGGAGATGACAAGATGTGTGGGGAGATGAGAAGATGGGAGGGGAGAAGAGGGGAGGGAAGATGGGAGGGGAGAAGTGAAGAGGGGAGGGGAGATGAGAAGAGGGGAGATGACAAGATGTGTGGGGAGATGAGAAGATGGGAGGGGAGATGAGATTAGAAGAGAGGGGGTGAGAAGAGGGGAGGGGAGATGAGAAGATGGGAGGGGAGAAGTGAAGAGGGGAGGGGAGATGAGGAGAGGGGAGGGGAGAAGAGGAGAGGGGAGGGCGCCCAAGCGATTTGCTTTGATCTCACACCTGGGCTGCTATTTGATAATTGCGTCCCAAATGGCACCCTATTCCCTTATATAGTGCAGTAAACAGGGAATAGGGTACCATTTGGGAAGCGTTCCTATGCGCATGTGTTGATCGGAGGCAGAGAATGTCTCATGATGCTGGGCTCTTTTTTTCCTGGCATTCCCTGCTGAGATTTCATTTCACGATGGGGGGGGGCCTACAACAGGATACAGAACACATTGCATATTCACGAATCAGCATATCCAGACAAGCAAAGCAAGCAAGAAAGTGTAATGCTGTGGAGTCACACAGAGGTGCTTGTCCTTCATCTACCAAAGCAAGGACTACTACAGGAAATCCCTCAGGGCACCGTGAGCCCAGCAGAAATTCTGTTTAACATTCAGGGGTTCTGAACATTTTTTTTTTCAGACCATGAATTAAAATGTGCTAATTTCAAAACAATAGAGGAGAATCTTTGAACAGTTCGATAAAAATGTAGGCTTCAGTCAGTGCAAAGTACGCCAGTAGTCATATAGACAAGTGTGAGGATCGGAAGTGACAGTGTTTTGTCAAGTGATATCTCCAATAATCACGCCAGGCTAAAATGACAGGGTTATAACAATTGATAAAGCTATATTTTGTTTGGCTCTATTGATAATGTGTTATGTTGTTATTGAAATTGTCAGATCGGGCTCTTTGTTCAGCTGTCGAGCGTCATCAGAGCTAACGATCTATCATGGGACCAAACGAGCAGAGCAGACAATCAAACCACAGAGCAACGTGCTGTAAATTGGCATCGGTTGACTGGCAGACAGTCCCATTATCATTAAGGGGCTCATGTGTCGGCTTTACCAGTTCCTTGGCGGGGGGGGGCGACGGGCAACCGGCTTGCCTTGCCTTGATACTCTTATTAAATGAGTTGTGACTGAACGAGCGCAGAGCGCTGTGTTGTGGCCAATCGCCAGCTTGTCGGGTATTTAAGATGCCAGATTGCTTCGGCACCGTCCTGGGAGATTCCAGTCTCCATTAGCGACAACATGGCTCCTTTCTTTCTTCCTGTCCAGCAGAACGCATCGTTTCCTGCCCAAGAGCGGGCCCATAATGACGACATGCTGTACACAAGGTCACAAGGTCACGCTACGAGCCCCGGTTGAAGAGCGCCTGAGAGAGAGAGAGAGCAGAGCAGCTATTAGCCAAGCCAGCTTTGAAACATGAGTTGATACGGTGTACTAGTACATTCAGCATTCCTGATGAGTGGATACTTGGGTTAGAAACGTAGCCAGGATATATCTAAGACGTCTTGGATATACTGGAAAGCCATTTGAGATCCTAGAGGCCCTAACGGAAGTAATGTAGTTTGGAGTATTTCGAGTTTTTGTAAGACTCGTAGATACTTAAAATGAAGTCTGGTTGTCTTAATCTGTTGTTTTATCACACATTTCTAAGGAGAAACTGACAGAAAAAAAGAAGGGAAATTGAAGCCTAGTTGTTGTGCAAGCTGTTTTTCCCAACAACGACCCCTCACACCTCTCTATGTGATGCTAACATCACTAGCCATTGAAACAACAGCCCAGGCAACTGGAATATATTACTGAATACAGAGACAATGCCAGTGGCTCAGATATGACCTTGCCAATACAAAGAGGTGCTATATGCAATATTCTAAGTATTTTTACATAAACTGTATAACGATTTGACTATAGCTACAGTAGGGTATAATTTCTGGGCTCTGCTCTGTTCCGTATGTGGGGGAAAGTTGTACTGTTTGAACAGACTGCGTGCAAACAGACTAATCTCTTCGGCTCTGGGAAGTCCATAAATCTGTCACCCTAATCTACTTTGTTCCTTGTTGATATTAGGGGGGATCAAGTTATGGGAATCGTTTTCAATAAGTGTGCTGTATTTTTATCTGGAATCCTTTTTGGAAATGACAGAAGCAAAGATCTGTTATTAGCTGTCATAGCTGTTCTTGGATGATGTCATGCTACACAGTTATGACATCACATTATGCCACACAGTATGTTACACAGTCATGACATCACAGGATTCTACACAGTCATGACATCACAGCATGTTACACGGTATGCTACTCAGTATGCTACACAGTCATGACATCACAGCATGTTACACATTATGCTACACAGTATATTACACAGTCATGACATCACATTATGTTACACAGAATGCTACACAGTCATGACATCACAGTATGCTACACAGTATGTTAGTCATGACATCACAGTATGCTACACAGTCATGACATCACAGATTTGACATTTCTGTACGAGTTGATGGGAACTCCTGACCTGCCAAATAATAATAATGTAGTTCTACATAGCCATGTGGGTAGTCACTCCCCCTTCCAGAGCCTTGTGGGTAGTCACTCCCCCTTCCAGAGCCATGTGGGTAGTCACTCCCCCTTCCAGAGCCTTGTGGGTAGTCACTCCCCCTTCCAGAGCCGTGTGGGCAGTCACTCCCCCTTCCAGAGCCTTGTGGGTAGTCACTCCCCCTTCCAGAGCCGTGTGGGTAGTCACTCCCCCTTCCAGAGCCGTGTGGGTAGTCACTCCCCCTTCCAGAGCCGTGTGGGTAATCACTCCCCCTTCCAGAGCCGTGTGGGTAATCACTCCCCCTTCCAGAGCGGTGTGGGTAATCACTCCCCCTTCCAGAGCGGTGTGGGTAATCACTCCCCCTTCCAGAGCCATGTGGGTAATCACTCCCCCTTCCAGAGCGGTGTGGGTAATCACTCCCCCTTCCAGAGCCGTGTGGGTAATCACTCCCCCTTCCAGAGCCATGTGGGTAGTCTCTCCCCCTTCCAGAGCGGTGTGGGTAATCACTCCCCCTTCCAGAGCCGTGTGGGTAATCACTCCCCCTTCCAGAGCCGTGTGGGTAATCACTCCCCCTTCCGTTTGCTTATTTCCACCATGACAAATAGATTAACCTGGTTGCCATGGCTACCAAAACGAAAGCCACGACAACGCATGACCCACCTCCTCTGCTCCCCAGCTGTTTGGGGAGCAGAGGAGAGTTTGCTGGCTGATGCGTTGTGCCGTGGCACTCACCTTTCTCTCTGTTAAGATAAACTCAAGACAGGTGGAAAGTGAGGAAGCTTTATCAAGAGTGCCCTTGAAATACTGTTTGACGGTAGATTTGTTTTAAGATGCGAAGCGAGCAATTCGTATCCCTGCGTCTTAGTTGGGATCCTTGAGTATAAGTACAAACATGTCAGACTCAGACAAACAAACGCTGCAGTAGAGAAAAGCTGTGGTATCAAACACGATATGCCAAAACTACTGGATAAAATAGGGCTGTCCTCCCCCCTTATCAAGCTTCCTTAATGAGGGTGTTGTTTTTTCATTTCTCCATATCAGTAACTAGGTTTCCATCACTATCTAGGTCTCCATCCAATTGGCAACAGATTTTCATGCAAATATTCTAAAATCTGCATAAATAAAGTAAGTGCATTTTCCCACCAGAGATGCGTTTCCATCAAATTGACTTGTGTGTGATGATGTAGTGCACATTAAAATAACTCTACGGTCAAATTCCAGTGTGCCGAACAAAAAAATACAAGTTAAATGGGTTTCCATTGCATTTTCAACTATACTGATGGTGTTGCGGTATATAGTGTTAAAATGTTGCTGGTACTGCTACTGTCTGTCTGGGATAGTTTGAACACAGCCCGTGACGGGGTTAGCCCTTGTGGCTGGGACCACAGATTGTCCTGGTCTTGTAGCTGTTTAAATCCCTGCTGTTTATTGTGGTTTCCATCAGCCCTGTGAGCTGCCCGGCTGGAATTGCTCGGAGGACCTGCATTAGCCTAGGTTGCTACCATCATGCCGCCCAAAGTTAAAATCAACAACAAGATGTCTACAAGCAATTGTTACAGGAACATAGATTCAAGCGATTTGTCCAAATCCTGGTGGACTCAACTGAGAAAAGAATGTACGAGAGGTTGACCAGAGAGGTTCAAGGCCTTAAGAACAGTTTGCAGTTCTCCCAGGGGGAGGTGGTCTTTTGACCAGAGTGGTCTAGGACATTCAGAACAGTTTGCAGTTCTCCCAGGGAGAGACGGATGTCTGGCCAGAGTGGTTAAAGGCCTTCAGAACAGTTTGCAGTTCTTACAGGGAGAGGTGGATGTCTGACCAGAGAGGTCCAAGGTCTTCAGAACAGTTTGCAGTTATCCCAGGGAGAGGTGGATGTCATGAAAAAGCAGCAAGATAACAAAACACATAAGTCCACGAGAGATGACATCAGCACTGTCTATAAATCATTATTACAGTTAACTCGGAAAACAGACTTTCTAGAGGGACAATCCAGGAGGAATAACATTGTTGTGGATGGCATACCGAAGTCTCCACAAGAGACCCGGACGGAGTCTGAGAAGAAAGTTTAAAAAAATATAAACGAAAAGCTGCAGATAGATCATAGAAAGATTGAGGTGGAGCCACGCCCATAGGTCTGGAAAACCTGTGACGAGCCCAAGTGGCTCGTTCCCTTAGGTTCAAGGACAAGATGACTGTTCTGGAAAGAGCCAAGAACTTGAGGGGAACCAACATCTTCCTCAACGAGGACTTCTCAGAAGCTGTGCGCCAGAGGCGGAAATAACTTATCCCAGCTATGAAAGCTGCCAGAGAGCGTGAGAACATTGTTTACATCAGCTACGACAAGCTCATTGTCCACCCTCCGACCCAAAAGCCGAGGAGGACTGAGAGAGCTAAGCTTCCGGGTCAATAGCTTCAACCCATCATCACATATACACAACCTGACACTTACAAGAGCCTGATTGGCGGATTATTAGCTAAAGAATGTTTATTTTATTTTATATATGATGTTGATAAGCTACCCAGGAAAGGGCTACGAATAGCACATATTAATATGCTGTATGTAGCCTTAGAAATATGGTTTATGAAATCAATAACTTAATAACATCGGATAACATTCATATACTGGCCATCTCTGAAACTCACACCGATAATTAATTTGATATAGCAATACAAGGTCATAACATCTACAGGAAAGACAGGAATGCCTATGGGGAAGGTGTTGCGGTATATGTTCAGAGCCATATTCCCTTAAAGCTTAGAGATGATCTCATGTCAAATGTTGTTGACATGCTTTGGTTGCAAGTTCACCTGCCTCATCTAAAGCCTCTTATTTTGGGGTGTTGATATAGGCCCCTAAGTGCTAACAGTCAGTACTTGGATAATATGTGTGCAATGCTTGATAGTGTGTGTGATGTTAACAGAGAGGTCTATATTCTGAGGGACCTGAACATTGACTGGTTAGCAACTAGCTGTTCTCTCAAGAGGATCCTTCTAACTGTGACGACTGCCTGTGATATGACCCAGGTTATCACTCAAACAACTAGAGTGCATACCAATAGTGTTGGATCTGTGACATCCTCTTGTATTGATAATATCTTTAATAATGCTGTAGAGCTTTGCTCCAAAGTAATATCAGTTCCCTAAAGCTGTCGTGACCATAACATTGTGACAATGATAAGGAAAGGCAAAGTGTCAAAGGTTGGGCCTAAAATAATTTAAAAGAGATCATACAAAATGTTTTCTCAGGACTCTTTTGTTGAAGATGTAAATAAATGTATGTTGGTCTGATGTGTATGAGGAAGTGAATCCAGTTGCAGCACTGGAAATATTTGTACGAGTATTAATGCCAATTGTTAAGAAATTAACTGTGAGAACTTTTAGAACCCTCTGGATTGATGGTGAATTGAAAAATTGTGTGTTTCAATTAAATTATGCAAATAAGAGGTGGCAATTAAGTCAGGATGCTCAGCTGATTGGTTGACATACTGTACTATGAATTGAGAGATGTTGTGACTAAACTTAACAAAAATAAGAAGAAATGATATTACCAAACCAAGATAAATTACATAAAACACAATGGAACAAGACTTTGAAGTACCTTAAATGGGCAGAAAACCCAATTCATCTCCATCGTTCATTGAAGTTGATAGGTCATTTATAACAAAACCTTTCGATATTGCCAATAATTTCAATGTCTGTTTCACTAGTAAAGTGGAAAAACCCAGAAGTAAAATGACAATGTTGAACAGTGAACAATCAGATTTTTGTATAAATGATCTAATAATGAAAGAGAAGCATTGCTGTTTTGAAATTGGTCAAGGTGGGAAAACTGCTATTATCCATCAATAATGATAAGCCACCAGGTGCACACAACCTTGATGGGAAGCTATGGAGAATGGTAGCAGACTGTACTGCCACCCCTATTTGCTAGATCTTTAACCAAATCCTAAAGAAGTGTGTGTGTCCACAGGCATGGAAGGAAACTAAATGAATTCCACTGCCCAAAAATAGTTAAGCACCATTTGTTGGCCCCAACAGCCACCCAATCAGTTTTCTGCCTTTTCTTAGTAAACTGATGGGGAAAATTGTGTTTGACCAAATACAATGCTATTTTTCAGAGAACAAGTTAACTACTGACTTAGAGCATGCATATAAGGAAGGGCAATCAACTTGCACTGCACTGACTACTATGACTGATGATTGGCTAAAGGAAATGAATAATAAGATGATAGTTGAGCTGTAATTGTTAGATTTCAATGCAGCCTTTGATGTTTTTGATCATACATTGTTATTGAAGAAAATCACTTGCTATGGCTTTACATCACCTGTCATCACATGGTTGAACAGTTATTTATCCAATAGAACCCAGAGAGTGTTCTTCAATGGAAGCTTCTCTAAAATCGGATTTGTACAGTGTTGGTGTCCCTCAAGGCAGTTGCCTTGGGCCGTAACTCTTCTCTGTTTTTACAAATGATTTTCCACTGATCTTACACAAATCTAGAATCTTTTTACTGTTGTTTTTATTTCTTAACTTATATACCTTGTTATTTAAAAAATAAATAAATAAATAGAAATTGCATTGTTGGTTAGAGCCTGTAAGTAAGCATTTCACTGTAAGTGCACGTGCACGTGACAAATAAACTTTGATTTGATCTGATTCCACAATCTCCATGTCAGCACCCAAAACATGTGAGCTCACTGACATTTTTTATAAGGAGTTAGTCAGTATTAGAATGGGTGATTCATAATAAACTGGTCTTAAATACATCTGAAACTAAAAGCATTGAATTTGATTCAAAACTTTCTCTAAGACCTAAATCTCAAGAGGAGTTGTGTATAAAGAGTGTGACCATCGAGGGAGTTGAGAAAGCTGAACTCATAGATGTAACATTGGTTGTGCAATTAGCATGATCAATATTGACAGAATTGTGGTGAAGATTGGGAGAGGGGTATGTCTGTTTATTAAAATATATTTTGTTTTGTTTTTTTTATTACATTTTTTTTTTTTTTTTACCCCAAAATCAACTGTACTAGTTGTTCAGGCTCTGGTCTGGTCCCAACTTGATTACTGTCCGGTAATATGGTCAAGTGCAGCAAAGAAAGCTAGGCAGCGCGCCTTTCCCTTAACCGCACAGAACTAACATCAGCAAAATGCATACCAGTCTTTCCTGGTTGAGGGTTGATGAGAGATGAACTGCTTCTCTTCTAGTTTTTATGATAAGCATGCAATGTAGCTGTAATGTATACTGAACAAAGATGTAACACAACATGCAACAATTTCAAAGATTTGACTGAGTTACAGTTTGTATTATTTATTTTTTTATTTCACCTTTATTTAACCAGGTAGGCTAGTTGAGAACACCTTTATTTAACCAGGTAGGCTAGTTGAGAACACCTTTATTTAACCAGGTAGGCTAGTTGAGAACACCTTTATTTAACCAGGTAGGCTAGTTGAGAACACCTTTATTTAACCAGGTAGGCTAGTTGAGAACAAGTTCTCATTTGCAACTGCTACCTGGCCAAGATAAAGCAAAGCAGTTTGACACATAGATAGATAGATAGAGGTCTTCTCTTAACCTACCTCATTTGCACATGCTGTATATAGATTTTTATACTGTATTATTGATTGAATGTTTGTTTATTCCATGTGTAACTCTGTGTTGTTGTATGTGTCGAACTACTTTGCTTTATCTTGGCCAGGTCGCAATTGCAAATGAGAACTTGTTCTCAACTAGCCTACCTGGTTAAATAAAAATAGGCCATGGTGGCAAAGTAATTACAATATAGCAATTAAACACTGGAATGGTAGGATGTGCAGAATATGAATGTGCAAGTAGAGATACTGGGGTGCAAAGGAGCAAGATAAATAAATACAGTATGGGGTTAGATTTAGATTGGATGGGCTATAGATTTAGATTGGATGGGCTATTTACAGATGAGCTATGTACAGGTGCAGTGATCTGTGAGTTGCTCTGACAGCTGGTGATTAAAGCTAGTGAGCGAGGTAAGAGTCTCCAGCTTCAGAGATTTTTTGCAGTTCGTTCCAGTCATTGGCAGCAGAGAACTGGAAGGAGAGGCGGCCAAAGGAAATCTATTGATTTCACATGACTGGGAATCAGTGGCGGTCAGTTTAAGATGAAGGAGGACAAATTTTATTTTTAATGAGCATGGCCTTATTTCTATTACAGCATATTGGATGACTGTCATTCATATTCTATTCACCCAGCTCTATGTAACTGCGATTGTTTTAGGCTATTACATGATACTCAAATTTTCCCAATACCCATCATGAGGTTGCTACTAACTAGCCTATAAATGAAAGTTTACAATGTAGGTGCACACAGGTCGAGAGAAAATATTTAGGTGACAGACCGTGACACATGGACAGGCAGTGACATATTCAATACCACCTTGTACACTCTTGCCTGCATCTAGCTGATATAGGATTTAATCATTAGTCCAACAGTTGCAAATCCCTGTTTTGTTTCGTTTGCTTCCCAGTTTAAGAAAACGGTTTTCAACAGAATCGGCAGAATGAATACACCCCTGATTATGCGTAAACACAGTTCACTTTCATAGCAGCCACATTGTATTTTTTAAATTATTATTATTTTAACCTTTATTTAACTAGGCAAGTCAGTTAAGAACAAATTCTTATTTTCAATGACGGCCTAGGAACAGTGTTAACTGCCTTGTTCGGGGGCAGATCTTTACCTTGTCAGCTCGGGGATTTGATCTTGCAACCTTTCGGTTACTGGCCCAACGCTCTAACCACTAGGCTACCTGCCGCCCTACCTTCTCCCTTCTCTTGTGAACTTCACAAAACCGCAACACACAGCCTACATCGTTGTCACCATATTAACTAATAGAACTAACATGTTAGTGTACAGTCACTAAGCAGTTTGTCACTTACACAGGTGGACCCCAGTGGCAATAAATTAATAAAACCAAAAGCTTACCTTGACTTGCAAGAGTTCCAGTGTTGTGTTGGATACTCAGAGCACGGTGTTTGCGTAGGCTAAACTAGCTTGCTGCATTTGCTAGTAAACTGAAAGTGAAAAAAATATCTCTTTCTAGATTCTCCTTAATTTTGGAAGAAATTATTTTTTTCTAAACTGTTCATCTATTGTCTTTCTCTCTCTTTGAGTCAACTACTCACCTCATTGTATGCACTGCAGTGCTAGCTAGCTGTAGCTTATGCATTCAGTACTAGATTAATTATCTTATCCTTTGTTTGGGTGGACAACATGTCAGTTCATGCTGCAAGAGCTCTGATAGGTTGGAGGACGTCCTCCGGAAGATGTCATAATTACTGTGTCAGTTTGTGGAAGGGTGTGAGAGCAGACAGCCGTAAAAAAGTTAGCACACAGCCATACATTCTCCATACACAAACATTGGCAGTATAATTGCCCGTACTGAAGAGCTTAGTGAATGTCAATGTGGCACCGTCATAGGATGCCACTTTTCCAACAAGGCAGTTTGTCAAATTTCTGCTAGAGCAACCCCAGTCAACTGTAAATGCTGTTATTGTGAAGTGGAATCGTTAGGAGCAACAACGGCTCAGCCGCGAAGTGGTAGGCCACACAAGCTAACAGAATGAAACTGCTGAAGCGTGTAGCTTGTAAAAATTGTCTGTCTTCAGTTGCAACTGTCACTACTGAGTTCCAAACTGCCTCTGGAAGCAACGTCAGCACAATAACTGTTCATTGGGAGCTTCAAGAAATGGGTTTCCATGGCCGAGCAGCCGCACAAGCCTAAGATCGCCATGCCAAGCGTTAGCTGGAGTGGTGTAAAGCTCGCCGCCATTGGACTCTGGAGCAGTAGAAACGCATTCTCTGGAGTGATGAATCCTACTACACCATCTGGCAGTCTGACGGACAAATCTGGGTTTGGCGGATGCCAGGAGAACGCTACCTGCCCCAATGCATAGTGCCAACTGTTAAGTTAGGTGGATAAGGAATAACGGTCTGGGATTGTTTTTCATGGTTTGGACTAGGACCCTTAGTTTCAGTGAAGGGAAATCTTAACGCTACAGCATACAATGACATTCTAGATGATGGCAACAGTTTGGGCAAGCTTCTCTCCTGTTTCAGCATGAAAATGCCCACAACCATACAGAAATGGTTTGTCGAGATCGGTGTGGAAGAACTTGACTGGCCTGCACAGAGCCCTGACCTTTGTTTTGTTGATTTTCACAAATTTTACCGACTAATTAGCTGTTTTAATCGCGTAAAAATATTGGACGGAAACCTGGTTAGTCTCTCTCTGTCTCTCTCCCCCTATCTCTCTCTCTCTCTCCTCATACAAATACTCACACATTCAATCACTGTCATTTTGTTCTTTCCCTCCCTCCCTCTCTCTTCCCCTCTCCCTCCCTATCCTTCTCTCCCTCCCTCCCTCTCTCCATCTATCTATGTCTCTCTCCCCCTCTCGCTCCCGGTCCTTCTCTCTCTCTCTCTCTCTCCCCTCCTTCCCTCTCTCTCTCCCCCCTCCTTCCCTCTCTCTCTCTCCCCTTCTTTCACTCACTTTTTCTCCTTTTCTCTCTCTCTGTCTCTCTCTCACTCTTCTCTCTCCCTTTCCCACTCTCTCTCTCCCCCTCCCTCCCTCCATCTACCTCCCTGAGAATCTGATCCTCTTATTATCTGGGCCTCTCCAGATCGGGACAGTTTGATAAATGGCTGGCTATATTTTCCTTTGCTGTTATTAGGACACAAATCCACTAGCTGTCATTCAGGGCTTCTGGTGTTGTCTGTGTGTGTTTGCCGATCCTGCCTCTGATGAATGGGCTCAATAAATAAGGAGCTGCTACAGTTCATATATCACAGTGGGTGGAGCTCAACTACTGTATGTGTGTGTGTCTCTGTACGTGAAAGAGGACTCCCTCAACCGATAAAGACAGAAAAAAAGGGTGTTTATGAGAGATTATTGTTGGAATTGAGCTACACTTTTTGAAGGAAGCTCTCTTAAACACACAAGGGATGACTGATCAAGAGAATGGATAACTGTGCTATTTTTTTTCTCTCCTGATGATACAACACTGTAGCATTCTGTTATCAGCACCAAACTAGTTTAAAGGGTAGGAAACATGAGTTTTTACTCAACATTATAACAACAGTGTGATCAAAGACTTAGTTGTAGTTACGATCTGGTTACCTATAAGTACAAACAGTTGTTTTTGGGTTATTACATATTTATTAATTACCTTATTTCTGGATATCTTCTAAACTACCCACAATGTGCTATTTCTCAACAACATATGGAGGATCTACTCTGTGCTACCAAGTTGTATGCTAGCTCGGTAGCTAGTTCAAGCTGGTTAAGGTTAGCCACTAGCCATGCTAGCATGTACGATGAACAAAAATATAAACACAACATGCAACAATTTCTCAATGAGGGACATGTCTGGTGAGTATGAAGTCCATGGAAGAACTGGGACATTTTCAGCTTGGAGGAATTGTGTACAGATCCTTGCGACATGCGGCCATGTGTTATCATGCTGAAACATGAGGTGATGGCGGCGGAGGAATGGCACGACAATGGGTCTCAGGATCTCGTGTACGGTATCTCTGTGCATTCAAATTGCCATCGATAACATGCAATTGTGTTCGTTGTCCATAGCTTATGCCTGCCCCCTACCATAACCCCACCACCATGGGGCACTCTGTTCACAACGTTGACATCAGCAAACCGCTGGCCCAGTGAAGCGCCTGCTTCCCCCTCGCTTTGGTTGCTAACTCAGCCTGCACTCTTTTAAACGTTTTACCATCAGATGGTTCCCAGCCATCAATCTGTAAGTCTCTGCTCTCTCTTTGCTTTTAATCTGCGCTTAAGTTTTGGTTTTATTGTGTTAGTTGTGTTCTAGCTGGTCTCCAGTAGTTCAGCTTTAGTTTGCCAACCATAACCGTAGTGGTTGGCTAGGCTAATAGCTAAATAGCTAACTTTAGCTGGCTGGCTAGCTAGCTGCTGGCTAAGATAACTGCATATAGCTAACATTATTTGATAAATGAAGCTGTAAGCTAGGTGTTGACTCATGCACTGCTAACGTATCGTTAGTAGCCTGGTAGGGCTGAAGTTAGCAGGCTAACAGGGCTAACGTTAGCAGGTTAGTTGGCTAGCAACCTTTCAAGTTGATTTCTAACATTTCGAAAGTATTTGCTGAACATTTGAATTAAAACCAGTAGTCATGAGTGCAAACAATTTGGTTTAATTTTAAGTTATACATTTCAAGTTATTTCTATTGGAGTTTGCATTATAGTGGATAGGCTGGCTTGCCGGGTCCTCCATATTACATCAATCCCCGGAAAACATTTTCCGACATTTTCTTTGTCATTCTTCTGAATTCTGATTAGCTCTATGTCATAACTCGAAAAAAAGAAGAAAGTCTTGGGTGTTTTGATGCATATACTAATACAAATGTTTGTTACATCTGGTTACATTTATTCTACCTAACCTTTTAATATGAACCTATTAAAAAACGGGCAGCAGCCTCTTCTTTGAAATGCAGCGTGTGTGTGTGTGTGTTTGTGCAGCTATGCAGTATGTCAGAGTTCAGTGCCATTGTCTTTATGGGATGTGATTGCTGTTGCTTTCAGATGTGACCTTTTTACGCTGATAAATTGATTATACGCCGTCGTAGATGTAGGGTGGCTTTCCAGAATGCATAGTGGTCTGAGACACTGTCACTTCCCATCGCAGCTGTTAATGCAATGAGTGATCGCGCACACACAGCGATCCAGTCGCTAGCTTGGTGAAGAATTTAGGCCTCGCCTAGATGACAGTTTAACGTAGGCATACCTAAGAAGATATCATAACCATAGTGTTCTGTATTGTGTACAGGATGTGGTCTGTTAGTCTTTTTGAGATTTATTTTGTAGCACAATATATTTATTTGTAGTACAATATATTTATTTGTAGTACAATGACATAATTTGAAAAGGGGTTGTTTACATTTTATGTACTGTGCATTTTTTATGTACTGTGAATTTTCATGTACTGTGCATTTAGCCGCCGAAAAGGATAGTACCAAAAATGTTACAACCCCATACTGGTCAAAATACTGTGAGTTAAAGGAAAAGTTCACCCATTTTTAATGTTATATTGTTTTTATGCATCGCTGAGTGATGTTCTATCGATTCCCTGGGTCATTTCATGTTTTCACGTGTACCTGAGTTATTGGCATTCAAGCGGGCAGCAATTCGGGCCTGTATGACGTAGCACTGTGATAAAGTCTCTCTTACTACACTGGAAGTTAATAGGAATAATAGGAAAACGTCTATCATACATGTCAGATTTCAATACTGGCTGATGTCATAACTCGGGAGGATGTCTTCTTATATTTTTTTGCGATATTCCTACCTGAGAACTTTGTAATTTAATGGGGGGTCTAGCACATTCTTCCTATCTGTCTTGTCTGTTTAGTCCAGGGTGCATTGCAAGGTGCCATTGTCAGAGATATTATAGAAAGGAGATTGGAATCAAATGAAAGAAGGAGCGTATAATGCCCCACCCAGCAGGCTGTCGACCAATCGCGTTCCCGTTGTCATGCTGCGTCACGCAATTGCTAAGCTATTGGTCGAGCATCCCCTTCTCAAAGTATGTCGATAAACGTGCCTATTTTCCTCGAAAGTATGTAATGTCAGAATTCCAAAGCTAGATGATATTACAGAGAGCCAGTTAATTATCTCACGTCTCTGTAAAGATTTGTGATGTTGTACTTCTTGGTGACGAAATTTGTGCTAATGTTGGGTTTTTGAGCTAGCGCCCAATAGACTCACGTTCACGCGCTACTTGTCCCAGAATCATCCAGAATGCACCGTGCGGCCCATTGACGTAGCATGGGCTTTGTTTTCCATCTCCTCAAAGTATATCTGCTGTTGTGAATGTTAGACTCCACTCTGTGAAGCATCTTCAGGTTGAACATGGTGAGATTGGGGACTCCTAAACTGATAGTGTAGTTTGTTTTAGATGATTTTACAGCTAATTAGCTACTTTACATGCTGATATTTTTATTTGGTGTTATTGTGTTTGCTAGCTAGCTAGCTAGCCAGCCAGCCTGTAGGGAGAGCATTACATAGTTGACTTGAGCTGAAAAAGATTTCCACAATGATTTTCCATGTTGTTACCAACCTTATTATTACGCCAAAATGAAACATTTGTTCACAAAAAGATATTGTTCTCACATATTAGTGTTAAATTAAAGGAATGACTGGTTTTTGGTGGATTTTTCCATTAATATTTGTGAATTTAGCATTTAAAATTTTGCCAGCTATCCTTTTAACTGACTGCATGCTATATCACACCTACCTTTTTGTCTGTGTTTCCTGCTAACACCTTGTTCCAGCTGCGTAGCGACACTATCTACAATGGAATGCACTTACACTTCTCCTCCTTCCTCTCCGCACCTGTTTTCACACTTCCCATGTTTCCCCTTTTCTTTCTTTCTTTCCCTTCCCTTTCTTTTTCCCTCCTTTTGTCTGCCTGTCTGTCTGTCTGTCTGTGTGCAGGTGACTTCTATTCCCTTCTGTCCAAACTCCTAGGCGAGAGCGAGGACGTAGTCCACGTGCATAAGTATACGCCCGGCGAGGCGCAGAGTGCCCAGGCCAAACTGGTGGCTCAGATTGATAGCATAATTCAAAAGAAGGACCTGGGCTGGCCCAGTCCCAGGCTAGGCTTCCTGGACAGAGAGGATGCTATACTGGTGAGGGACAGAGTGCACAAGTTTCACCAGTTAGAGGCTACGGCCAGGCCTCCCGGGAGCAAGCTAATGCCAGCTAACGCCCTGGTCGAGATTGACGATGATGATGATGATGAAGAAGAAGGTGGGTTTTCCCGGGGGGGTGACATCAACCGTGTTTGAAAGACGTCTTTTTGCTTTGGCATGTTTCAATTCCAAGGCATGTCCTTATGTGATTTCAAATTATTATTATTGTTTACATTTATTATTATTCCCATGTCCTCCCATTTCATTGCGCTCATTAATCAGGTATAGTGAGGTTCCACATAATCACCCAGTGTTGGCGCTATAGCCTACATGCTGATGAGACTGGAAGTGTAGCTGGTCCAGGGATAACTTTAGGCTCTGAACGAACTGGTTCAGATTAAGAGACATGAAGCGAAGGCTGATTCCAGACCAGTGTTTAGCATGCCCTCTTTTGGCTCTCTTCTCAGAGGTGATTTGATTGATTGATTCATGGATTGAAATTATTAGACCATTTAAAAAAAAAACACACAGTACATAAGGGCGCTCCGCCACGTATCATTTTTAAGAAAATCATCAAGATTTACACAAAGCTTAAAGGAGTTGAAATAAGACTAGATTAGGACTTCCTGGTGTGTTTCTTTCCCCTTTGTAACATCCCTCTCTTTGTTGTTAAAACAAAGCTTGCTGACAGCTGGAAAAAAAATCTAATTGAACGTTTCGCTTGAGTAGGTTCCCTTACTCAATACCAATTGAGTTGTTTTTTTTTGTCTTTTGTACCAACCAGCTGTTAGCGAGGCGGAGCTCTTGTTGTGACTTGCTCAATTCCAGTTTCCATGTCAAATCTCAAACGACATCAGGGATACGTCCTATCGGCCCGCCCGTCCCGGCTCTATCAATCCGGTGTGGAAAATCCAATTACCAACACAAACGGGTGTAAATTAATTTGATTTCATGCATCTGCTCCTGTTTTTGGGGGCGGTGGAGAGCAGACCGGTTGGAGCGCCTTGTTGTCTCCCGGCCAGACTTTAACCAACGAATTGCCATTCCTCTCCACATCATACCATGACTTATTCATACAGCAGAGAGGCTTTCAGCTGTTTGTCTGAGGGTTGGTGCCCCAGTCGTACCTTTGAGTGCAGAAACTGCCTAGGGAAGTCAGCCAGCCAGCCAGCGTGGAATGGAGTTGCAGGCAGTGAATGTTGGCATATTGAACATCGCCTGGGTCGTGTGGTATTTGAAGATGTAAATCTGAGTTTTTCTGTGAAAGAGGATATTTGAAAAGGGCTTATGTTCTTCTATATGACGTCTTCATATTCATTACGTAAGCCCGACATAAGCACTTTACATAATCATTCATTACTTGTCATGAATCGAATTGAAGTAAACATTTTGTTGTTGTGAATGTGAAACCCTTTTAAGGCTTTGGCCTAGCGACTTTTCAACCACGTTTTAAGCACATACTTAATCCACTCAATGATTCTTGATTGAAAATGCCATTCCCGCGACATGATAGGTTATTTTCAATCATCAAACCGTTTTAATAAGGCGACGAAGTGTCCTGAGGTGTTCACTACACCTGATTGCTTATCCAGTGCTGGTGTTTACGTTCAACTGGACGTTTGACCTTTTGACCCCATTTACAGTACAGTAATGCCTTCTAGCCAAATGTCGGTCCAACCAACAATTCACAAAGTCTCTCTTGCAGCCGTTGATGTTGTTTTGTTTTTATTTATCAGAAGTTTGCAGAGTATGTTTGTGGTTGTGTGCAACATGCTCACGCTTCATTATTCTGTAGATTAATATGATTACATGCATCATTACATGTTATTGCACTCTGCTCTGTCTTATTAGCCCTATAATGAAAACCTCAATGTGGTTTCATTTCATTAGCTAAACTGTTGCAGTTAATTTTTATCCAATGCTAGCAATTTCGAAAATGTTTTTGGTCGAGGGCCATAAGACATGCTTAACATAAGCTTTGTCTCATCATGTGTTTACTTATGTCTAGTAATTGTCTACAGTGAATGGTCTTTGACCTAGTTACCATATCAACGAGAGAAGAGCACGAGCAGGAAAATCCACTCAAGCAACTAAATGTGAATAGATTTTTCAGGCTAATGCGTCAATAGTAGCCAGAAATGTGTTTACGTTCACTTCCATTAGACTCACAGCAACCTTTTTGTTTGAGCTCAGCGGCCTATCATCCTCCACTGTCCTCTCAAGAAATTCAAAAAATGGTGTCTTGCTGAATGCAGATGTTTTTTATTTTTTATTTAACCTATATTTATTTAGGAAGTCCCACTTGAAGTCAGAATACTTATTTTACAAGGGAGACCTGGCAATGTACAGTGTATGTCAAATCATTCCACTTTAGATTAATCCAAACTATTAGCAGATTAGCAGATTATTAGGAAACAGTGGGTGAGGACGTGAGACAAGAGATCCTTGCACCAGGGCGGCTAGGAATCTATTTGGTTTACATTACCCCATGCTAACGAACGACTTGCCAGATGTCATTTTTCCCTCCTTTGAAACGACCCTATGGTATTGTTAAGCTGACCACAGGTTTCTGGCGTTCCTCTCTCTCTCTGTGTGTGTGCGTGTGTGTGTGTGTGTGTGTGTGTAGAGTACCATCTGGAAGAGGTGACGGACTGGCCAGAGAGCCCACTCCAGCTGGGTCAGGTGTCCGGTTTGGCCCTGGACTCAGACGACAACCTGGTCATCTTCCACAGGGGAGACCACCAATGGGGGGTCAAGTAAGTAGCTATGATGATGTTACATATACAGTCGTGGCCAAAAGTTTTGAGAATGACACAAATATTAATTTCCACAAAGTTTGCTGCTTCAGTGTCTTTAGATATTTTTGTCAGATGTTACTATGGAATACTGAAGTATAATTACAAGCATTTTATAAGTGTCAAAGGCTTTTATTGACAATTACATGAAGTTTATGCAAAGAGTCAATATTTGCAGTGTTGACCCTTCTTTTTCCAAGACCTCTGCAATCCGCCATGGCATGCTGTCAATTAACATCTGGGCAACATCCTGACTGAGGGCAGCCCATTCTTGCATAATCAATGCTTGGACTTTGTCTTGACCACAAGTTCTAAATGGGATTAAGGTCTGGGGAGTTTCATGGCCATAGACCCAAAATAACAATGTTTTGTTCCCCGAGCCACTTAGTTATCACTTGTGCCTTATGTCTAGGTGCTCCATCATGCTGGAAAAGGCATTGTCATCACCAAACTGTTCCTGGATGGTTGGGAGAAGTTGCTCTTGGAGGATGCGTTGGTTCCATTCTGTTTTCATGGCTGTATTCTTTGGCAAATTGTGAGTGAGCCCATTCCCTTGGCTGAGAAGCAACCTCACACATAAATGGTCTCAGGATGCTTTACTGTTGGCATGACACAGGACTGATGGTTGCGCTCACCTTGTCTTCTCCGGACAAGCTTTTTTCCTGATGCCCCAAACAATCGGAAAGGGGATTCATCAGAGAAAATAACTTTACCCCAGTCCTCAGCAGTACAATCCGTGTACCTTTTGCAGAATATCAGTCTGTCCCTGATGTTTTCCTGGAGAGAAGTTGCTTCTTTGCTGCCCTTCTTGACACCAGGCCATCCTCCAAAAGTCTTCGCCTCACTGTGCGTGCAGATGCACTCACACCTGCCTGCTGCCATTCCTCAGCAAGCTCTGTACTGATCCCGCAGCTGAATCAGCTTTAGGAGACGGTCCTGGCACTTGCTGGACTTTGGTTGATTTAGGTGCAATCTTACTGGCAGCAATATCCTTGCCTGTGAAGCACTTTTTGTGCAAAGCAATGATGACGGCACGTGTTTCCTTGCAGGTAACCAACCATGTTTGACAGAGGAAAAACAATGATTCCAAGCACCACCCTCCTTTTGAAGCTTCCAGTTTGTTATTTGAACTCAATCAGCATGACAGAGTGATCTCCATTCTTGTCCTCGTCAACACTCACACTTGTGTTAACGAGAGAATCACTGACATGATGTCAGCTGGTCCTTTTGTGGCTGAAATGCAGTGGAAATGTTTTTTGAGGATTAAGTTTATTTGCATGGCAAAGAGGGACTTTGCAATTCATCTGATCACTCTTCATAACATTCTGGAGTATATGCAAATTGACATCATACAGACTGAGGCAGCAGACTTTGTGAAAAATAATATTTGTGTCATTCTCAAAACTTTTGGCCACGACTGTACTGTTATACTGTTTCCCTGCTGTACTGTTTATCTGAGAGAGGACCACTGTCTTCTTTATTTAACCATAAGATCTCTTAAAGGTGCACTCCGGGATCTTAAGCACAACAAATTCGTAAACATATTGCACAAATTGGGTAAAGTAGTACACAAAAAACGGGGACTTGTTTTGAGAGTACTTCTTTAAAGTTCTACTGTTTAAAGAGACACCTGGCAAGAATGTCAGTAAAGAAATGTATTACAGTGTGTAGGCTACTGAGGCCAAACACAACACAAACAACTCTCTCAAAGACAAAAACTTTTACAGTTTGCATTCAATGTTTCCCCTAAAATGCACTGAGAAGCGGCGCACCGCCGCTACTAAATCGTGGCTGCCACTGCAAAAATTGTTTGCAGGAAACTTGCATTAGAACTGTCAAATGTTCTCTGCTCCATGGCAAAATGTGTAGATGTGCTTTAAAACAGCAAAATGTTGTCTCTGCTGCCAAGAGAAGGGCCTCTAAAATCGTGCCATTGCCCACGCCAGGGTTTCCATCAGCCGCTAATGGCCGTAAAAAAATATATAGAAAAGCCGATAAATAAAATTGGCACCGGCCAATTGTTCAGGAGAAAAAAAAAATTCCATTGCGAAATTATGCTTTTTAGCCTATTCAAAATCAAATTGAATCAATTCAAAGTTTATTGGTCACGTGCGCCGAATACAGCAGGTGTAGGTAGACCTTACAGTGAAATGCTTACTTACAGGCCCTAACCAACAGTGCGATTTTTAAGTTAAAAAAATAGGCATTCGGTGACGTAAATAGCAATTGATGTAAATATATTTGACCATTCAATGCTTATCTGTCTATGGGTTAATTTGCATAATTCCGTGGAATTAAATTTGCCCCTGTCATGTATCTTATTTATCACGCATACAGCATACAGAGCCTTTCAGCTGTAACCAAATGGACATTTGCTCTTAGTCAGTCTACTGCCATGTGCGCATTGCTGCACTAATAATGTTAAGAAATAATGGTTTATCAACATTTTAAAAAAAAATAATAATTTTAGCCCAGGCCTACTGGTTGTATGAATTTGTGATCTATCGTCCCACAACAGTCCCAATCTGTTTAGGCAAGTTCGTTCTTGACAAGCTGACCAGTAGAATAGGTAAACTTTTCTGCTATGGGGGAAAGTAGATTGACAGGGGCTTATAGGCAGGCGTGTCGATTAAGGCTAAGGGAAGCTTTCCCTAAGTAAATTTATATAGCTTGATTAGCCAACTTCTGTCTCTACATAAAATCATTCAAAATAACCAACTAATGCATGATTTGGCCAGAGGATCATTAGCATACCCAAGCCTTAAAAAATTGCATTGCCTACAGTCTGAGCGAAAGGCAACGTGCGCAATTTGTTCAGCGTGTGTTGCAAATTCCAAATACAGTTGAAGTTGGAAGTTTACATACACTTAAGTCATTAAAACTTGTTTTTCAACCACTCCACACATTTCTTGTTAACAAACTATAGTTTTGGCAAGTCGGTGAGGACATCTACTTTGTGTATGACACAAATAATTCACTGTATCACATTTCCAGTGGGTCAGTAGTTTACATACACTAGGTTGACTGTGCCTTTAAACAGCTTGGAAAATTCCATAAAATGATGTCATGGCTTTAGAAGCTTCTGATAGGCTAATTGACATAATTTGACTCAATTGGAGGTGTACCTGTGGATGTATTTCAAGGCCGACCTTCAAACTCAGTGCCTCTTTGCTTGACATCATGTGAAAATCATAAGAAATCAGGCAAGTCCTCAGAAAAATAATTGTAGACCTCCACTAGTCTGGTTCATCAATTTCCAAACGCCTGAAGGTGCCACGCTCATCTGTTTCAAGCAATAGTACACAAGTATAAATACCATGGGACCACACAGCTGTCAAACCGCTCAGGAAGGAGACGCCTTCTGTCTCCTAGAGATGAATGTACTTTGGTGCGAAAAGTGCAAATCAATCCCAGAACAACAGCAAAGGACCTTGTGAAGATGCTGGAGGAAACAGGTACAAAAGTATCTATTTCCACAGTAAAACGAGTCCTATATCGACATAACCTGAAAGGCCGCTCGGCAAGGAAGAAGCCACTGCTCCAAACCGCCATAAAAAAGCCAGACTACGGTTTGCAACTGCAAATGGGGACAAAGATTGTACTTTTTGGAGAAACATCTTCTGGTCTGATGAAACAAAAATAGATCTGCTTGGCCATAATGATCATTGTTATGTTTGGAGGATAAAGGGGGAGGGAGGCTTGCAAGCCGAAGAACGCCATGCCAACCGTGAAGCATGGGGGTGGCAGCATCATGTTCTGGGGGTGCTTTGAGGCAGGGGGGACTGGTGCACTTCACAAAATAGATGACATCATGAGGGAGGAAAATTATGTTGATATATTGAAGCAACATCTCAAGACATCAGTCAGGGAGTTAAAGCTTGGTCGCAAATTGGTCTTCCAAATGGACAATGACCCCAAGCACACTTCCAAAGTTGTGGCAAAATGGCTTAAGGACAACAAAGTCAAGGTATTGGAGTGGCCATCACAAAGCCATGACCTCAATCCTATAGAAAATTTGTGGGTAGAACTGAAAAGGCGTGTGCGAGCCCACAAACCTGACTCAGTTACATCAGCTTTGTCAGGAGGAATGGGCCAAAATTCATCCAACTTATTGTGGGAAGTTTGTGGAAGGCTACCTGAAACGATTGAACCAAGTTCAACAATTTAAAGGCAATGCTACCAAATACTAATTGAGTGTATGTAAACTTCTGACCCATTGGGAATGTGCTGAAATAAATCATTCTCTCTACTATTATTCTGACATTTCACATTCTTAAAATAAAGTGGTGATCCTAACTGACCAAAGACAGGGAATTTTTTTACTGGGATTAAATGTCAGGAATTGTGAAAAACTGAGTTTAAGTGTATTTGGCTAAGGTGTATGTAAACTTCAGACTTCAACTGTAGATGATTGTTGAGTTGCTACTCTCAGTGAAAAGGCCCATCCATGCATATCGCACTATTTCAAAAGTACAATCACGGGAAAACATAGTTTGAGAAGAAAAGGGCTATTGCTGTAAAAAGAAGACATTGAAAAGACTCTCATCTGTCATTCAGTAATCAAAATTATCAACTTAGTGGCCTCCCAGGTGGCGCATTGGTCTAAGGCACTGCATCGCAGTGCTAGCTGTGCCACCAGAGACTCTGGGTTCGAGCAGCCGTCTGCGACCGGGAGGTCCATGGGGCGACGCACAATTGGCCTAGCCTCGTCCGGGTTAGTGAGGGTTTGGCTGGTAGGGATATCCTTGTCTCATCGCGCACTAGCGACTCCTGTGGCGGGCCGGGCGCAGTGCGCGCTGACCAGGTCGCTAGGTGCACGGTGTTTCCTCCGACACATTGGTGCGGCTGGCTTCCGGGTTGGATGCGCGCTGTGCTAAGAAGCAGTGCGGCTTGGTTGGGTTGTGTTTCGGAGGATGCACGGCTCTCCCGAGCTAGTACGGGACTTTTAGCGATGAGACAAGACAGTAACTACTAACAATTGGATACCACGAAATTGGGGAGAAAAAGGGGTAAAAAAAAAAAAATACAATTGTATCAACTTAATTGAGCGAACAACAGTAGGCCTATAGCCTATCTTGTTGGCACCAGCGAGAGCATCGGCCATGCCCCTCCCCTGGTGAGTGCTCACTGCGCATATTCACCCTTAATCAGTGCCGCTTAAAAGTTTGTTATTGGACAATGGACGTCATATTCATTTCCTGTCTCCCCTTCTCGTAGGCATATTATATGGACAACATTGCTTTTATGGATTGTTTGTCCCTGTCAGCAGAGTAGTCTACCCTGTAATTTGTCGTATTATAAAAGATTCTGCTAATGTCTCCAGTCATATAAAGTGTAGTTGAATTGCTTTAAATATGTTTTTCCCAATGCAAAGAAAGACGACACGTTAACGTTATGTTGTCAGTCGTGCATTGAACGATCTATTTTGCGAACAGTGATTGAGATATAATATTATCAGAAATTATGACTATCCAATCTACTCATCACGTTACCCTTACAAAAGGACTGCAGTTTTGAAACTGCTGTTAAATTGCAGAAACTGCAGTTGACTGTGGTGTTTTCGATGCAGTAATATACTATAATATTATACTGCACTCTAACTGCAGTTACACTGCAAAATTACTGTAGTAAAACATAAATAATATTTGGGACACAGTATTTGCAGCATACTGCAGCTACACTGCAGTCTGACTGCAATCTTTTTTGTAAGGGTAGGAATTGTAGGCCATCTTACCCAAGTCTACAAATGCAATGATGTATGGAATGCTTTGTTATAAAGATGCATTTTTATGGTGAAAATGTGCTCCCCTAAACTTGGAACTCACGCTCTGCCTATGCATAGACTAGTGATTTAGCTGTTCATTACTTGTCTTGTTGGCTGAGGAAAAGTAAATGTGGACAGTTATGCCGCATTCACGCGCTAGTCGGAACTAGGTAAACTTTGGAAATATCCATCTTGCTAACTGATTTGAACGTGGCACATGTTTAACTACAACCTATTAGCGAGTCGAACATTTCTGAGTTTCCTAGTTCCGACTAGCACGCGAACGCGACGTCATTCTAACGCCTTCAAAGTGCTCGGTAAGGACACACGTCATTGCCTCATCGATTTGCACGTTCTGTGAAGACGAATTACCATAATCTTAATGTGATTTCTGTCATTCTGATCACCGTGGGTGGATGCCCTAATTAGGTTACCGGTATACTTCTCAAATGTCCCGTAAATTAAAATGCTGACGGTCAAATGCCCAATGCCACATTTTCATTACGGAAACCTTGGCCCACGCCCACTTTCACCGCTGCTGAAAAGAATCCTAGGATAAACATTGGCATTGTCTTGCATTGCAACACTTCCAAGTCTAATCTTTAGAAAGCTGGAAATCGATGTTCCTGGTGCTGGTGCTTAATATTCAGACAATGACACCATTTCCTCTCATCTCAGTCTATTGGAGCTTAATATTCAGATCATGACACCATTTCCTCTCATCTCGGTCTATTGTGAAGTGCTCCATACAACTACTCAGACATTTTTGACTTTATCAGACTGTCAGCGATGTCCAAATACTTTTATATGGACTTTTGGACCGGAGATAATTTAGACCTATCACCTATGTCTACTTACCCACATCCATTCAGATCAGTGGTGAATGGAATACAAGGGGGACAAGTAATTTAAGAGTGTTGGGATATTTTCCCTGGTCTGTCCACTGTGCAAACAAACTGCAAACAAACTGACTTTTGAGATTAGCTCCAGGCACAGGCACAAACCAGTTTAGTGAGGCTGAAGTAATGGATAATTGCAAATAGATCGTCAGTTAGTGAAGTCCCTTCTCTCGAATGATCCAGTTTTACTTTCCTCCAAATCAGATAAGACTTTTATGTAGATAGTGGTGCATCCCTTTAAGGCTGTGTGGGTGTGTCCTAAATGGAACTCTTTCCCTGTTTAGTGCACTACTTTTGACCAGGGCCCACTATGTCGGGAATAAGGTGCAATTTGGGATGCAGCCTGTGTCTCTTGATGTTTGGCAGGCTGAGCCCAAGGTTCCTTCTGTCTTTATGTTTCAAACTGTTTGTTTTGTTCAGAGGGAGCAATAGGGATACAGTCTGTAGACTGGAGTCAGTAATTGGGGCACTGTGTTCCTCCAGTGTTCAGGGTTGTAACCTGTCACTAGGCCAGGAATATGTAGATCACCATGCAAATTCAAACCTCTCCCAGGTGTCCTGATTAGCATAAATAGACAGGCAATCTGGGCAAAGTGATGAAAGAGTGAAGACGCAATCGGCTTTGGTGATGTGTTTTAAAAAAAAAACTGGTTTCTGAATTCGTGATTGTAACTTTTGGTAACAGTAACCAGGTTTCCATCCAACCTTTTTTGTGAGTAAAGTACAGGTCGGATAAAAAATTTAATGACGGCAAATGTTGACAAAACAAAATACACTAGACAAGGTGGGATTTTTTTGTGTCGGTACAATGAATTTAGGAGAGAAATGTTTGTGGAAGCTCTTTTATGCACAACAACCATCATATCGAAGTAAACTTGGGAGTCACACGATGACATGTTGTGTGGTCCTCCCGCTACGACTCCTCAGGAAGCATGCAGTTTATTAGGAAACAGAAGAAATACATTATCATAAACTTCACAGGGTGGTGAAAGTGCACTGTGATGAGCTTGATGCTCCTTTCCAATAAATATCGAGGGTTTTATTCCGGTGACATGATGATCCATTCTTGGCTGCCGTTTGACTTTTGTTCATAATAATAATTGTGTAGGATAGGAATGGGGCGGCAGGGTAGCTAGTGGTTAGAGCATTGGACTAGTAACCGGAAGGTTGCAAGTTCAAATCCCCGAGCTGACAAGGTACAAATCTGTCGTTCTGCCCCTGAACAAGGCAGTTAGCCCACTGTTCCTAGGCCCTCATTGAAAATAATAATTTTTTCTTAACTGACTTAACTAGTTAAATAAAGGTTAAAAAATAAATAAATAAATGTGCGCTGTTGCGCTGTAGCGAACACGTGCTAATCAGAGTTTGCACACTTGCTATATAATGCAATATTTCTTGTGAGAAAACCATCAGTAGAGTTGAAAATGCGATGGAAACCCATTTAACTTGTATTTTTTATTTCAACTCTACTGATGGAGTTTATGTGAATTTAACCGCAAAAGGTATTTTATGTGGACTATGTCATCACGCACAGCACTTTATCTGAAACATATCAATTTGATGTAAACATCTCTGGAGGGAAAATGTGGATTTTATAATATTTACATGAAAGTTGGTTGACAATTGGATGGAAACCTAGCTAGTGTAGTATACGGATCACATATTAGGCACTAATTTTGCAGTTTATAAGTGTGTATAGAAATAGCTGTAAAAAGCGTAGTGAAGAAGATTCACAATAATTGAGTTTACAACAAAAACATGTTTTTTTAAATGACCAAACCGTGTGTTTCTATAAATATATAATATAATATTTTAACCTATTTAACTAGGCAAGTCAGTTAAGAAGAAATTCTTATGTACAATGACGGCATACCCCCGGCCAAACCCAGACGACGCTGGGTCAATTGAGCGCCGCCCTATGGGTCTCCCGATCACGGCCGTTTGTGATACAGCCTGGAATCGAACCAGGGTCTGTAGTGGCGCTTCTAGCACTGAGATGCAGTGCCTTAGACTGCTGCACCACTCAGTCTCAATTAGCCTAATCATTGCCTGGCTTCTGAGCTTCCCTCTTCCTACTGCTGACCATGACCAAAGCAGAGTCAATTTGAAGGGCCTAATTAGTTATCCCAGTGCATGTGTCCAGCTCCAGTGATGTGGCCCATATCAATTACAGGAATGTGCCATATTATATCAGTTAGAAAATGCAGAAATCGCTCTGCCATTTCCTGGTTGCTAAAATTCTAATAGTTCTCCTAATTTCAGTTTGTGACAAAACAAGCAATGTATAGAGAATCATTGTACCTAAACCGCTGTGAAATATATTTTCAATAACCCAAAATATTGTATTTTTTAGCTTGTTTGAAACTGGTCTACAAAACCGAAAACAAAAGACTACGTAAAACTAAACTTAAGAACGGGTAGCATAGAGAGAGTGCACATAGAACATATCTTACTGCTTCTTAGACCTTCTTTCAATGAGAATGACTGATCTATAACTAGATTTCTATGTGAATTTGGTCTTGTCGCCCAAAAAGTTACATATTGCAGCTGTCGTGTCTTTACTATCATTAAATGAAGACTCTGTAATTGGTATTACGCGATTAAACTGATTAATCATGCAACTGTAATTAACTAGGAAGTCGGGGCACCAAAGAAAATATTCAGATTACAATGTTGTAATTTTCCTAATATAACTTTTCTGATATTTTATAACTGATCAATTAGTCTTCGAATTAATGAATTATTTACTTTACCTCACGTTAGTCTCATTCCATTTTACGTGACGTAAATTGTTGGTTATCTGCACGAACCCAGTCTTCACTATGAGTCATCCATACATCAATTGTCTTAAATCATTTATTTACTAACTAAGTAATTCACAGAACTGCATAAACAAACAAACAAAGTAAAAATGGTTACAAGAAATGATAGGGGAATGTGCCCTAGTGGGCTAAACCGGCATGGCGGCTTGTTGTACAAAAGGGAGGTGGGGGTCGACTGAGATGACAACACACAGTTGATAATTATAACAATTGAAATGCTAATCCTTTGCACATGAACGCTCACTCATTCGGGAACAATTGCCATCAATATATATATTTACGCTCAGTGTGTCGTCTTGATCGCTGTTGAAAAGTTAATTTCTGTTGGAGAGTTTTCTCTCTCTCTCTCTCTCTCTCTCTCCCTCCTCTCTCTCCTCTCTCTCCTCTCTCTCTCTCTCTCTCTCTCTCTCCTCTCTCTCCTCTCTCTCCTCTCTCTCTCTCTCTCTCTGTGTCGTGGTTAGAATGGATTGTTCAGAGTGACATTCATTCATTTTGTTATAGATGTTTCCCCCGTCTTCGTTCTTCGCGTTCAATGATACCGAATTCCTAGCTGCAGACTAGTAATTAATATCAAAGACTTGTTCTTATTCTGTCGGTATCGATAGTCTAAGAGTTTAACCACGTGGTATGGTTAAAAGATTCAGCAATCGTCTCAAGCTTTGTCCTCTCGTGATTGAGAGAAAACACGGTCTGTAACCTTTGTCCTCTCATAATTGAGAAAAACATGGTCTGTTGAGGAATTCTCAAGGTTGGGGTTTTATTCGGAATTGCAGAAAAGGGCCTGTCCCAGGATGCCTGTGAGGTGGAAGAAATTCCTTTGTTCTCTATGAAACTTCACTCTGTCTCTATACTGTGTGGCCATGCGGCAGGATCTTCCTGGAATTTACGACCTCTCTGACCACAGCAGCCTAGTTGTAGGAGGCAGGGAGAGGGAGATGGGGCTTGCTGTACCCAAAGAGGTCAACGCCATGACACAGCTTTAAAATATTTTACACAAAAAAATTATTTTAGTGTTTTGTTCATTAGTCCACTGTTGATATGGTTCCAGAAAAATGTGCTTGTCAGCAGTTAAGTTGTATCTTTCAGTACAAATTAAAAATTGTCATGACATACTAAAATATGTTTTAGAAGAAAAATATCCCTTTAACTGGCCAAGACTCTCCCTGTCAAATAACATAAATTTCATGAGCCGCCAACGTGATCCACCATGCGCTAACAGGCAAAAGCTAATTCCGCTAACTGCCCTTGCCTCAGTGCTCTTAAGACTCTGGAGCCAGATGAGACGGGAAAATGAATTAGCTAGGTCATTAGGTGAGAACGGATAGTCCCTCTCTATATCAGTCATCAGTATACACCCCAGCTACAGTTCGTTATTTACTGCTATCCTACCTTAAACTCGTTAAGCTCTTGAAGCTGATGTTGTCCTGCGTAATTCATCAAAGGTCAAAAGTTCAGGGATGTGAACAAATGTGTCCCAGGTGGTGTTCATTGACGAACGCAGATTTGTTTCATAGACTAGATAGAGGCGTGATTTATTATATATTCTGTGCTTACTCCACTATAGAGACATTACTGAGTTTGTTAGGTATAAGGCATTGTTTTTCTATCGAGGAGTCCACAGGGAGTTCGAGGATGAAAGTGAGGGATCGGAAACCAAGAGTGAAAGTTGGGGTCCTCTGTTATTTTTTGGTGAATTCCAGAAGGGACTGATTATAGCAGGGACTCAGGAAGAGTTCAAGGTATTTGTTTAAGTATTTGGGATTGTTTGAGTGAATCATTTGTACGATTTTGTCACTTTTGTGTCCGTGTCGCCTCCCCCTTTGATGGAAACCTCCCGATTTAAGTAATAGCGTTCCCCTTCAAACAAACAAAACAAGGTTGCGTTCCAAATGGCACCCTATTCCCTATATAGTACACTACTTTTGACAAAGGGCTCTGGTCAAAAGTAGTTCATGATATAGTAGGTAATAGTGAGCCGTTTGGGGCACCCAACACCTTTGTTGTCTCAGACAATTTTATACGTTTTCTCTGTATTTTAACACAAGTCATTCTCCTTCCGTTGCAGCTCCTTCGACAACAGCGGCAAATACCAGCAGCAGTCCCTGGGTCCCATTCAACAGTCCACCATTCTCGTGGTGGATCCCGTCAAAGGCAGCGTACTCAAGGCCTCCGGAAGAAATATGTAAGAAGCGTTACCACCGCTGTGCAAACGAGGGCAATTAGGCATTTTGAGACATAATAGATGTCTTACGTAATAAGCACACAGGCTTTGTCCAAAATAGCACTCTTATTTCCTATGTAGTGCACTAAGTAGACTCCTAGGACGTGATGTTGTTGTCTTCATTCAAAGCATTTAAGGAGTGTTTTCTCCGTGTGCTCGGCAGGTTTTACTTGCCTCATGGAATCACCACGGACAAGGACAATAACTACTGGGTCACGGACGTGGCGCTTCATCAGGTGAGAACCATAGTGTTCACATCCTCACTGGCCTTGGTCAGGTGAGAACCATAGTGTTCACATCCTCACTGGCCTTGGTCAGGTGAGAACCATAGTGTTCACATCTTCACTGGCCTTGGTCAGGTGAGAACCATAGTGTTCACATCCTCACTGGCCTTGGTCAGGTGAGAACCATAGTGTTCACATCCTCACTGGCCTTGGTCAGGTGAGAACCATAGTGTTCACATCCTCACTGGCCTTGGTCAGGTGAGAACCATAGTGTTCACATCCTCACTGGCCTTGGTCAGGTGAGAACCATAGTGTTCACATCCTCACTGGCCTTGGTCAGGTGAGAACCATAGTGTTCACATCCTCACTGGCCTTGGTCAGGTGAGAACCATAGTGTTCACATCCTCACTGGCCTTGGTCAGGTGAGAACCATAGTGTTCACATCCTCACTGGCCTTGGTCAGGTGAGAACCATAGTGTTCACATCCTCACTGGCCTTGGTCAGGTGAGAACCATAGTGTTCACATCCTCACTGACCGTGGTCAGGTGATAACCATAGTGTTCACATCCTCACTGGCCTTGGTCAGGTGAGAACCATCGTGTTCACATCCTCACTGGCCTTGGTCAGGTGATAACCATAGTGTTCACATCCTCACTGGCCTTGGTCAGGTGAGAACCATAGTGTTCACATCCTCACTGGCCTTGGTCAGGTGAGAACCATAGTGTTCACATCCTCACTGGCCTTGGTCAGGTGAGAACCATAGTGTTCACATCCTCACTGGCCTTGGTCAGGTGATAACCATAGTGTTCACATCTTCACTGACCTTGGTCAGGTGAGAACCATAGTGTTCACATCCTCACTGGCCTTGGTCAGGTGAGAACCATAGTGTTCACATCCTCACTGGCCTTGGTCAGGTGATAACCATAGTGTTCACATCCTCACTGGCCTTGGTCAGGTGAGAACCATAGTGTTCACATCCTCACTGGCCTTGGTCAGGTGAGAACTATAGTGTTCACATCCTCACTGGCCTTGGTCAGGTGAGAACTATAGTGTTCACATCCTCACTGGCCTTTGTCAGGTGAGAACTATAGTGTTCACATCCTCACTGGCCTTGGTCAGGTGAGAACCATAGTGTTCACATCCTCACTGGCCTTGGTCAGGTGAGAACTATAGTGTTCACATCCTCACTGGCCTTTGTCAGGTGAGAACCATAGTGGTCACATCCTCACTGGCCTTGGTCAGGTGAGAACCATAGTGCTCACATCCTCACTGGCCTTGGTCAGGTGAGAACCATAGTGTTCACATCTTCACTGGCCTTGGTCAGGTGAGAACCATAGTGTTCACATCCTCACTGGCCTTGGTCAGGTGAGAACCATAGTGTCACATCCTCACTGGCCTTGGTCAGGTGAGAACCATAGTGTTCACATCCTCACTGGCCTTGGTCAGGTGAGAACCATAGTGTTCACATCCTCACTGGCCTTGGTCAGGTGAGAACCATAGTGTTCACATCCTCACTGGCCTTGGTCAGGTGAGAACCATAGTGTTCACATCCTCACTGGCCTTGGTCAGGTGAGAACCATAGTGTCACATCCTCACTGGCCTTGGTCAGGTGAGAACCATAGTGTTCACATCCTCACTGGCCTTGGTCAGGTGAGAACCATAGTGTTCACATCCTCACTGGCCTTGGTCAGGTGAGAACCATAGTGTTCACATCCTCACTGGCCTTGGTCAGGTGAGAACCATAGTGTTCACATCCTCACTGGCCTTGGTCAGGTGAGAACCATAGTGTTCACATCCTCACTGGCCTTGGTCAGGTGATAACCATAGAGGTCACATCTTCACTGGCCTTGGTCAGGTGAGAACCATAGTGTTCACATCCTCACTGGCCTTGGTCAGGTGAGAATCATAGTGTTCACATCCTCACTGGCCTTGGTCAGGTGATAACCATAGTGTTCACATCCTCACTGGCCTTGGTCAGGTGAGAACCATAGTGTTCACATCCTCACTGGCCTTGGTCAGGTGAGAACCATAGTGTTCACATCCTCACTGGCCTTGGTCAGGTGATAACCATAGTGTTCACATCCTCACTGGCCTTGGTCAGGTGAGAACCATAGTGTTCACATCCTCACTGGCCTTGGTCAGGTGAGAACTATAGTGTTCACATCCTCACTGGCCTTGGTCAGGTGAGAACTATAGTGTTCACATCCTCACTGGCCTTTGTCAGGTGAAACCCATAGTGTTCACATCCTCACTGGCCTTGGTCAGGTGAGAACCATAGTGTTCACATCCTCACTGGCCTTGGTCAGGTGAGAACCATAGTGTTCACATCTTCACTGGCCTTGGTCAGGTGAGAACCATAGTGTTCACATCCTCACTGGCCTTGGTCAGGTGAGAACCATAGTGTCACATCCTCACTGGCCTTGGTCAGGTGAGAACCATAGTGTTCACATCCTCACTGGCCTTGGTCAGGTGAGAACCATAGTGTTCACATCCTCACTGGCCTTGGTCAGGTGATAACCATAGTGTTCACATCTTCACTGACCTTGGTCAGGTGATAACCATAGTGTTCACATCCTCACTGACCTTGGTCAGGTGAGAACCATAGTGTTCACATCCTCACTGGCCTTGGTCAGGTGAGAACCATAGTGTTCACATCCTCACTGGCCTTGGTCAGGTGATAACCATAGTGTTCACATCCTCACTGGCCTTGGTCAGGTGAGAACCATAGTGTTCACATCCTCACTGGCCTTGGTCAGGTGAGAACTATAGTGTTCACATCCTCACTGGCCTTTGTCAGGTGAGAACCATAGTGGTCACATCCTCACTGGCCTTGGTCAGGTGAGAACCATAGTGCTCACATCCTCACTGGCCTTGGTCAGGTGAGAACCGTAGTGTTCACATCTTCACTGGCCTTGGTCTGGTGAGAACCATAGTGTTCACATCCTCACTGGCCTTGGTCAGGTGAGAACCATAGTGTCACATCCTCACTGGCCTTGGTCAGGTGAGAACCATAGTGTTCACATCCTCACTGGCCTTGGTCAGGTGAGAACCATAGTGTTCACATCCTCACTGGCCTTGGTCAGGTGAGAACCATAGTGTTCACATCCTCACTGGCCTTGGTCAGGTGAGAACCATAGTGTTCACATCCTCACTGGCCTTGGTCAGGTGAGAACCATAGTGTCACATCCTCACTGGCCTTGGTCAGGTGAGAACCATAGTGTTCACATCCTCACTGGCCTTGGTCAGGTGAGAACCATAGTGTTCACATCCTCACTGGCCTTGGTCAGGTGAGAACCATAGTGTTCACATCCTCACTGGCCTTGGTCAGGTGAGAACCATAGTGTTCACATCCTCACTGGCCTTGGTCAGGTGAGAACCATAGTGTTCACATCCTCACTGGCCTTGGTCAGGTGATAACCATAGAGGTCACATCTTCACTGGCCTTGGTCAGGTGAGAACCATAGTGTTCACATCCTCACTGGCCTTGGTCAGGTGAGAATCATAGTGTTCACATCCTCACTGGCCTTGGTCAGGTGATAACCATAGTGTTCACATCCTCACTGGCCTTGGTCAGGTGAGAACCATAGTGTTCACATCCTCACTGGCCTTGGTCAGGTGAGAACCATAGTGTTCACATCCTCACTGGCCTTGGTCAGGTGAGAACCATAGTGTTCACATCCTCACTGGCCTTGGTCAGGTGAGAACCATAGTGTTCACATCCTCACTGGCCTTGGTCAGGTGAGAACCATAGTGTTCACATCCTCACTGGCCTTGGTCAGGTGATAACCATAGTGTTCACATCCTCACTGGCCTTGGTCAGGTGAGAACCATAGTGGTCACATCCTCACTGGCCTTGGTCAGGTGAGAACCATAGTGGTCACATCCTCACTGGCCATATGAAATGTGTCTGATTGAGCCGGCATATGCTACCATATAAAATGTCTGATTGAGCCGGCATATGCTACCATATAAAATGTCTGATTGAGCCGGCATATGCTACCATATGAAATGTCTGATTGAGCAGGCATATGCTACCATATGAAATGTCTGATTGAGCCGGCATATGCTACCATATGCTATGTCTGATTGAGCCGGCATATGCTACCATATGCAATGTCTGATTGAGCAGGCATATGCTACCATATGAAATGCCTTATTGAGCCGGCATATGCTACCATATGAAATGTCTGATTGAGCCGGCATATGCTACCATATGAAATGTCTGATTGAGCCGGCATATGCTACCATATGAAATGTCTGATTGAGCCGGCACATGCTACCATATGGCATGAAAGGGGCTCACTTGTCATGTACCAAGAACCACTACTATAGTTGCCAATGAGTTGTACTGTTGTAACATTTGGCTTTAGTGATCGTAAGGCCAGGAGTTTTTTCTGAGAACATGACCTAACCAGGAAACACTCTGGACCCTATATAATAAGTCAACATACTTCCGTACTTAAATGGCACCCTGTTCCCTATTTAGTGCACTACTTTTGACCAGTGCCCTATAAAAATAGGGTGCCATTTGTGACATAGCCTTTGACTTTCGTAGTGTACAACATACGGTGTCCCCCTCACCTAGGTGTTCAAACTGAGCAGCGATGGGCGGGACACGCCCCTGGTTGTGCTGGGAGAGGCCTTTGAACCGGGAAGTGACAAAGAGCACTTCTGCAAGCCCACCGATGTGGCGGTGGACCCCGTCACCGGGAACGTGTACGTGTCAGACGGATACTGCAATGCCAGGATACTTAAGTTCTCACCCGAGGGAACATACCTGTCACACTGGGGAGCAGGTTTGTAGTACATGCTCCAGACGTGCGCATGTTTACACACACACACACACACACACATACACATATATATACACACACACACACACAGACAAACATGAGCACACACACACACTCAGACAAACATGAACACACACACACACACACACACACACACACACACACACACACACACAAACTCAAACACACACATTCAGACAAACATGAACACACACACAATGAAAGATTTATTGGCAGTTTGTTTGAAGCGAAGGCCATGTCAGGCTCAGCTTGACATAATGTGTTTGAATCTATATTGATTTACCTGTAATAGCATGCCAATATTTTCTGCTGATGTGGCTGCTGTGAACTCCTCTTCATTACCCCTGGTGCAGTACATCACAACGGTGCTTTTACGGTAAATCATTCAATAGGCCTTAGAGGACATGCAGTGGCTGAAGACCTCTACACACGTCTAACTAGTGGGAGCACAGGTTATTTACAGTATCTGGAGTACCTAGTGAAATATCAAATACACTTCTATTCACACACTCCCATTTTATTCTCCCAATTCTCCTATTCAAATATTCAATAACAATTGTGCCAAAAGAAACTGGGTATAGTGAATATATTAAGACACAATAATAATTTGAGCTGAGTTAGACACAGTAGTTCAAGACCAGACCAACTCTTATGTTTGAACTTTGACATGATGGTGGGTGGGGGGGGGTTCTGCTGGGTCACGGATTCTGTGGTTAGGGACATTGTTTTGCACATCTTGTTGGTCCCAAGAACATTCACCATGCTCTAAGGAGGTAACACCAGCGTATAGATAGAGGACTCATCTTTGTGTCTGTGACAGCCTGAGCAGGGAGGTATAAAACATGTTGTATCTATCTACAGTCTATCTATCTCCATGGTAACACCACGAAATGTCTGGGCCCCAATGTTCTCAGACAAAGTGAACCTAAGTGATTCACTCCCTGGGCCGTGCTCAAAGACCGTTTGATTCACAGTTGTCTTTCAATTGCTCTGGGTCATATTCACTAGGCATGAAACTCAAGAAAACAGTCCCAAATGGGGATACACACCATTTTGAAACATTTTGTTACGCTGTGCCCTAATGAACATGTCCCTGTTCTTCCCCCTCAGGCTCGTCAGACAGAAGGAGAAGGGTCCAGTTCCGAATCCCACACAGCCTGGTGTTTCTGCCTGACAGGCGGGAGCTGTGCGTGGCCGACCGGGAGAATGGACGCATCCAGTGCTTTGTCGCTGAATCCGGGGAATTCGTCAAGGAGATCAAGAAGCAGGAGTTTGGAGGGGAAGTGTTTGCCATCTCCTACGCACCTGTGCATGGTGAGTCCGGTGTGGTTTTAGAAATAGAATAGAACACCTATTATCTCTATGATTATGGGTAGAGAATAGAACACCTATTATCTCTATGGGTAGAGAATAGAACACCTATTATCTCTATGGGTAGAGAATAGAACACCTATTATCTCTATGGGTAGAGAATAGAACACCTATTATCTCTATGGTTATGGTTAGAGAATATAACACCTATTATCTCTATGGGTAGAGAATAGAACACCTATTATCTCTATGGGTAGAGAATAGAACACCTATTATCTCTATGGTTATGGTTAGAGAATAGAACACCTATTATCTCTATGGTTATCGTTAGAGAATAGAACACCTATTATCTCTATGGTTATGGTTAGAGAATAGAACACCTATTATCTCTGGTTATGGGTAGAGAATATAACACCTATTATCTCTATGGTTATGTTTAGAGAATAGAACACCTATTATCTCTATGGTTATGTTAGAGAATAGAACACCTATTATCTCTATGGTTATGGTTAGAGAATAGAACACCGATTTATCTCTATGGGTAGAGAATAGAACACCTATTATCTCTATGAGTAGAGAATAGAACACCTATTATCTCTATGGGTAGAGAATAGAACACCTATTATCTCTATGGGTAGAGAATAGAACACCTATTATCTCTATGGGTAGATAATAGAACACCTATTATCTCTATGGGTAGAGAATAGAACACCTATTATCTCTATGGGTAGAGAATAGGACACCTATTATCTCTATGGGTAGAGAATAGAACACCTATTATCTCTATGGTTATGGTTAGAGAATAGAACACCTATTATCTCTATGGTTATGGGTAGAGAATATAACACCTATTATCTCTATGGTTATGGGTAGAGAATATAACACCTATTATCTCTATGGTTATGGGTAGAGAATAGAACACCTATTATCTCTATGGTTATGGTTAGAGAATAGAACACCTATTATCTCTATGGTTATGGTTAGAGAATAGAACACCTATTATCTCTATGGGTAGAGAATAGAACATCTATTATCTCTATGGGTAGAGAATAGAACACCTATTATCTCTATGGGTAGAGAATAGAACACCTAGTATCTCTATGGGTAGAGAATAGAACACCTATGATCTCTATGGGTAGAGAGTAGAACACCTATTATCTCTATGGGTAGAGAATAGAACACCTATTATCTCTATGGGTAGAGAATAGAACACCTATTATCTCTATGGGTAGAGAATAGAACACCTATTATCTCTATGGGTAGAGAATAGAACACCTATTATCTCTATGGGTAGAGAATAGAACACCTATTATCTCTATGGGTAGAGAATAGAACACCTATTATCTCTATGGTTATGGTTAGAGAATATAACACCTATTATCTCTATGGGTAGAGAATAGAACACCTATTATCTCTATGGGTAGAGAATAGAACACCTATTATCTCTATGGGTAGAGAATAGAACACCTATTATCTCTATGGTTATGGTTAGAGAATAGAACACCTATTATCTCTATGGTTATGGTTAGAGAATAGAACACCTATTATCTCTATGGTTATGGTTAGAGAATAGAACACCTATTATCTCTGGTTATGGTTAGAGAATAGAACACCTATTATCTCTATGGGTAGAGAATAGAACACCTATTATCTCTATGGGTAGAGAATAGAACACCTATTATCTCTATGGGTAGAGAATAGAACACCTATTATCTCTATGGGTAGAGAATAGAACACCTATGATCTCTATGGGTAGAGAGTAGAACACCTATTATCTCTATGGGTAGAGAATAGAACACCTATTATCTCTATGGGTAGAGAATAGAACACCTATTATCTCTATGGGTAGAGAATAGAACACCTATTATCTCTATGGGTAGAGAATAGAACACCTATTATCTCTATGGGTAGAGAATAGAACACCTATTATCTCTATGAGTAGAGAATAGAACACCTATTATCTCTATGGGTAGAGAATTGAACACCTATTATCTCTATGGGTAGAGAATAGAACACCTATTATCTCTATGGGTAGATAATAGAACACCTATTATCTCTATGGGTAGAGAATAGAACACCTATTATCTCTATGGGTAGAGAATAGGACACCTATTATCTCTATGGGTAGAGAATAGAACACCTATTATCTCTATGGTTATGGTTAGAGAATAGAACACCTATTATCTCTATGGTTATGGGTAGAGAATATAACACCTATTATCTCTATGGTTATGGGTAGAGAATATAACACCTATTATCTCTATGGTTATGGGTAGAGAATAGAACACCTATTATCTCTATGGTTATGGTTAGAGAATAGAACACCTATTATCTCTATGGTTATGGTTAGAGAATAGAACACCTATTATCTCTATGGGTAGAGAATAGAACATCTATTATCTCTATGGGTAGAGAATAGAACACCTATTATCTCTATGGGTAGAGAATAGAACACCTAGTATCTCTATGGGTAGAGAATAGAACACCTATGATCTCTATGGGTAGAGAGTAGAACACCTATTATCTCTATGGGTAGAGAATAGAACACCTATTATCTCTATGGGTAGAGAATAGAACACCTATTATCTCTATGGGTAGAGAATAGAACACCTAGTATCTCTATGGGTAGAGAATATAACACCTATTATCTCTATGGGTAGAGAATAGAACACCTATTATCTCTATGGGTAGAGAATAGAACCGGTCCGGTGTGGTTTTAGAAATAGAATAGAACACCTATTATCTCTATGATTATGGGTAGAGAATAGAACACCTATTATCTCTATGGGTAGAGAATATAACACCTATTATCTCTATGGGTAGAGAATAGAACACCTATTATCTCTATGGGTAGAGAATAGAACACCTATTATCTCTATGGTTATGGTTAGAGAATATAACACCTATTATCTCTATGGGTAGAGAATAGAACACCTATTATCTCTATGGGTAGAGAATAGAACACCTATTATCTCTATGGTTATGGTTAGAGAATAGAACACCTATTATCTCTATGGTTATCGTTAGAGAATAGAACACCTATTATCTCTATGGTTATGGTTAGAGAATAGAACACCTATTATCTCTGGTTATGGGTAGAGAATATAACACCTATTATCTCTATGGTTATGTTTAGAGAATAGAACACCTATTATCTCTATGGTTATGTTAGAGAATAGAACACCTATTATCTCTATGGTTATGGTTAGAGAATAGAACACCGATTTATCTCTATGGGTAGAGAATAGAACACCTATTATCTCTATGAGTAGAGAATAGAACACCTATTATCTCTATGGGTAGAGAATAGAACACCTATTATCTCTATGGGTAGAGAATAGAACACCTATTATCTCTATGGGTAGATAATAGAACACCTATTATCTCTATGGGTAGAGAATAGAACACCTATTATCTCTATGGGTAGAGAATAGGACACCTATTATCTCTATGGGTAGAGAATAGAACACCTATTATCTCTATGGTTATGGTTAGAGAATAGAACACCTATTATCTCTATGGTTATGGGTAGAGAATATAACACCTATTATCTCTATGGTTATGGGTAGAGAATATAACACCTATTATCTCTATGGTTATGGGTAGAGAATAGAACACCTATTATCTCTATGGTTATGGTTAGAGAATAGAACACCTATTATCTCTATGGTTATGGTTAGAGAATAGAACACCTATTATCTCTATGGGTAGAGAATAGAACATCTATTATCTCTATGGGTAGAGAATAGAACACCTATTATCTCTATGGGTAGAGAATAGAACACCTAGTATCTCTATGGGTAGAGAATAGAACACCTATGATCTCTATGGGTAGAGAGTAGAACACCTATTATCTCTATGGGTAGAGAATAGAACACCTATTATCTCTATGGGTAGAGAATAGAACACCTATTATCTCTATGGGTAGAGAATAGAACACCTATTATCTCTATGGGTAGAGAATAGAACACCTATTATCTCTATGGGTAGAGAATAGAACACCTATTATCTCTATGGGTAGAGAATAGAACACCTATTATCTCTATGGGTAGAGATTAGAACACCTATGATCTCTATGGGTAGAGAGTAGAACACCTATTATCTCTATGGGTAGAGAATAGAACACCTATTATCTCTATGGGTAGAGAATAGAACACCTATTATCTCTATGGGTAGAGAATAGAACACCTATTATCTCTATGGGTAGATAATAGAACACCTATTATCTCTATGGGTAGAGAATAGAACACCTATTATCTCTATGGTTATGGTTAGAGAATAGAACACCTATTATCTCTATGGGTAGAGAATAGAACACCTATTATCTCTATGGGTAGAGAATAGAACACCTATTATCTCTATGGGTAGAGAATAGAACACCTAGTATCTCTATGGGTAGAGAATAGAACACCTATTATCTCTATGGTTATGGTTAGAGAATAGAACAGCTATTATCTCTATGGGTAGAGAATAGAACACCTATAATCTCTATGGTTATGGTTAGAGAATATAACACATTATCTCTATGGGTAGAGAATAGAACACCTATTATCTCTATGGTTATGGTTAGAGAATAGAACACCTATTATCTCTATGGGTAGAGAATAGAACACCTATTATCTCTATGGGTAGAGAATAGAACACCTATTATCTCTATGGGTAGATAATATAACACCTATTATCTCTATGGGTAGAGAATAGAACACCTATTATCTCTATGGTTATGGTTAGAGAATAGAACACCTATTATCTCTATGGTTATGGTTAGAGAATAGAACACCTATTATCTCTATGGTTATGGGTAGATAATATAACACCTATTATCTCTATGGTTATGGTCAGAGAATAGAACACCTATTATCTCTATGGGTAGAGAATAGAACACCTATTATCTCTATGGGTAGAGAATAGAACACCTATTATCTCTATGGGTAGAGAATATAACACCTATTATCTCTATGGTTATGGTTAGAGATATAACACATTATCTCTATGGGTAGAGAATATAACACATTATCTCTATGGGTAGAGAATAGAACACCTATTATCTCTATGGGTAGAGAATAGAACACCTATTATCTCTATGGTTATGGTTAGAGAATAGAACACCTATTATCTCTATGGTTATGGGTAGAGAATATAACACCTATTATCTCTATGGTTATGGGTAGAGAATATAACACCTATTATCTCTATGGTTATGGGTAGAGAATAGAACACCTATTATCTCTATGGTTATGGTTAGAGAATAGAACACCTATTATCTCTATGGTTATGGTTAGAGAATAGAACACCTATTATCTCTATGGGTAGAGAATAGAACATCTATTATCTCTATGGGTAGAGAATAGAACACCTATTATCTCTATGGGTAGAGAATAGAACACCTAGTATCTCTATGGGTAGAGAATAGAACACCTATGATCTCTATGGGTAGAGAGTAGAACACCTATTATCTCTATGGGTAGAGAATAGAACACCTATTATCTCTATGGGTAGAGAATAGAACACCTATTATCTCTATGGGTAGAGAATAGAACACCTATTATCTCTATGGGTAGAGAATAGAACACCTATTATCTCTATGGGTAGAGAATAGAACACCTATTATCTCTATGGGTAGAGAATAGAACACCTATTATCTCTATGGTTATGGTTAGAGAATATAACACCTATTATCTCTATGGGTAGAGAATAGAACACCTATTATCTCTATGGGTAGAGAATAGAACACCTATTATCTCTATGGGTAGAGAATAGAACACCTATTATCTCTATGGTTATGGTTAGAGAATAGAACACCTATTATCTCTATGGTTATGGTTAGAGAATAGAACACCTATTATCTCTATGGTTATGGTTAGAGAATAGAACACCTATTATCTCTGGTTATGGGTAGAGAATATAACACCTATTATCTCTATGGTTATGGTTAGAGAATAGAACACCTATTATCTCTATGGTTATGTTAGAGAATAGAACACCTATTATCTCTATGGTTATGGTTAGAGAATAGAACACCTATTATCTCTATGGGTAGAGAATAGAACACCTATTATCTCTATGGGTAGAGAATAGAACACCTATTATCTCTATGGGTAGAGAATAGAACACCTATTATCTCTATGGGTAGAGATTAGAACACCTATGATCTCTATGGGTAGAGAGTAGAACACCTATTATCTCTATGGGTAGAGAATAGAACACCTATTATCTCTATGGGTAGAGAATAGAACACCTATTATCTCTATGGGTAGAGAATAGAACACCTATTATCTCTATGGGTAGATAATAGAACACCTATTATCTCTATGGGTAGAGAATAGAACACCTATTATCTCTATGGTTATGGTTAGAGAATAGAACACCTATTATCTCTATGGGTAGAGAATAGAACACCTATTATCTCTATGGGTAGAGAATAGAACACCTATTATCTCTATGGGTAGAGAATAGAACACCTAGTATCTCTATGGGTAGAGAATAGAACACCTATTATCTCTATGGTTATGGTTAGAGAATAGAACAGCTATTATCTCTATGGGTAGAGAATAGAACACCTATAATCTCTATGGTTATGGTTAGAGAATATAACACATTATCTCTATGGGTAGAGAATAGAACACCTATTATCTCTATGGTTATGGTTAGAGAATAGAACACCTATTATCTCTATGGGTAGAGAATAGAACACCTATTATCTCTATGGGTAGAGAATAGAACACCTATTATCTCTATGGGTAGATAATATAACACCTATTATCTCTATGGGTAGAGAATAGAACACCTATTATCTCTATGGTTATGGTTAGAGAATAGAACACCTATTATCTCTATGGTTATGGTTAGAGAATAGAACACCTATTATCTCTATGGTTATGGGTAGAGAATATAACACCTATTATCTCTATGGTTATGGTCAGAGAATAGAACACCTATTATCTCTATGGGTAGAGAATAGAACACCTATTATCTCTATGGGTAGAGAATAGAACACCTATTATCTCTATGGGTAGAGAATATAACACCTATTATCTCTATGGGTAGAGAATAGAACACCTATTATCTCTATGGTTATGGTTAGAGATATAACACATTATCTCTATGGGTAGAGAATATAACACATTATCTCTATGGGTAGAGAATAGAACACCTATTATCTCTATGGGTAGAGAATAGGACACCTATTATCTCTATGGTTATGGTTAGAGAATATAACACCTATTATCTCTATGGTTATGGGTAGAGAATAGAACACCTATTATCTCTAAGGTTATGGGTAGAGAATAGAACCCCTATTATCTATATGGTTATGGTTAGAGAATAGAACTCCTATTATCTCTATGGTTATGGGTAGAGAATAGAACACCTATTATCTCTATGGTTATGGGTAGAGAATAGAACGCCTATTATCTCTATGGTTATGGGTAGAGAATAGAACACCTATTATCTCTATGGTTATGGGTAGAGAATAGAACACCTATTATCTCTATGGTTATGGGTAGAGAATAGAACACCTATTATCTCTATGGTTATGGGTAGAGAATAGAACACCTATTATCTCTATGGTTATGGGTAGAGAATAGAACACCTATTATCTCTATGGTTATGGGTAGAGAATAGAACACCTATTATCTCTATGGTTATGGTTAGAGAATATAACTCCTATTATCTCTATGGTTATGTGTAGAGAATAGAACACCTATTATCTCTATGGTTATGGGTAGAGAATAGAACGCCTATTATCTCTATGGTTATGGGTAGAGAATAGAACACCTATTATCTCTATGGTTATGGGTAGAGAATAGAACACCTATTATCTCTATGGTTATGGGTAGAGAATATAACACCTATTATCTCTATGGGTAGAGAATATAACACCCATTATCTCTATGGTTATGGGTAGAGAATATAACACCTATTATCTCTATGGTTATGGTTAGAGAATAGAACACCTATTATCTCTATGGTTATGGGTAGAGAATAGAACACCTATTATCTCTATGGTTATGGTTAGAGAATAGAACACCTATTATCTCTATGGTTATGGTCAGAGAATAGAACACTAAATATGAAGACCGTTGGATCAATTTCCACAAAAATAAACAGTACAAAAATCTATGAATTTGTTCATTTATTTTGGGAGTGGAACTCATTTGGGGTTTCAACTTACTGTTGAGAGTTAGAATAGTAGGAATACACAAGGTGCCATTTTAAAATGTGGAAGTGCATCAGCAGTTTTTCTCTTGTGTCAGTCACTGACAGTCACTCAGTTAGCCCTTGTCAGCTAACAATTTTAGATTGCTAAGTTAGTTTAGCAGCCAGCTATCTAAACTTATCATGGTCAAATTACCGGCCGTGGGTCCCGCCATTGATTTTGTTCGTCAGTCTCACTCAGACATCATATAAAAAAAACTGCAAACATTTCTATTCACCCTATGGGCAAAATTATTAGAATTGCATGAATTGAGTTATAAAATTGCTAAATCTTCTTTCTGTCCCATGGCAAAATGTGTAGAATTGCAGGAAACTTGCTTTAAAACGTAAACATTTCTTCTACGCTCCATGGCAAAATGTGTAGAATAATTTATTTATTTGTACCATTTTTTTTTGTGTGACCCCCCATCAAAGTTGCCCATTCCTGCACTTTGGTTATGGGTATAAAATAAAACACCAAATCTGTGTTATATCCTTATGGTTATGGCTATGTCATATTCACAGGGATTTATTTTCTGGGAATAATTCAGGTGTAAAATTATTAAAACCATACATCACACTAGCAATCCACTTTATATCGGTTGCCAGTGTGTGTTTTATTTGAGGAAAATTAGACATCAACGTCTTAGAGAAATTATACATCCACATCCCCATAGTAAACCCACTTAATTTCATCTGCACACTGTAAGGTCTTTCCTAGAGCCAGCTAATTGCACCATTTCACTTTGTAACAAACGTTTTTGTGATGCCGACTTTCATGTTGCGTCGCGCTGCCTCATGTAAATGCAAGTCTTCAAAGGGGAAAATCCATATTTATGTGCCTGTTCCCTTAACCTGTGTGTGTGTGTGTGTGTGTGTGTGTGTGTGTGTGTGTGTGTGTGTGTGTGTGTGTGTGTGTGTGCGTGTGTGCGCGCGCCTTATGCAAATGTATGTGTATCCAGGTGGTCTGATCTACGCGGTGAATGGGGAATCTGCGTACGGGCGCTCTGCCCCTCTCAAAGGCTTTGTGATTAATTATTCAACCAAGGAGATCCTGGATGACTTCAGCCCAGAAAACGCACAGGTTGGTTACGGATGGGAGGGAGGGCTCTGCTGCAAACAACCATTTTTCTACAAACCAGAGCAGCAATAAATAACAGTATTGAACATCCTTCTGATTCAATCAGCATGTACCATTAATAAGTAAATACATTGAAGAGTGGTCTCTCTGGTCTAATGATGTCTCCATTTTGGCCCTTTTGGCTTTTCATAACAAAGCCGCTCGACATTTAGTTGATTGTAGAGTAGTTGCTAAATAGCTAGTGTATGTCAGTGAACATTTGCATCTTAGTCATTTAGAATACGCTCTTATCCAGAGCGACTTACAGTAAGGAGTGTATAAATGTTTATACATTTTCCTACTGGTCCCCCGTGGGTATCGAATGAGCACTCTATACAGGCTTGTTATAGCCACTAGTACAGTACGTCTTCACTACCTTCAGGATAACGACCCTGGACAAAAACAATAAAGCTTAAAGCTGCAATATGTCAGCGACCCGACCCGACCAAATCCACATAGAAATGTAAGTTTATAGATCTTCTCATTCTCATTGAAAGCAAGTCTAAGAAGCGGTAGATATGTTCTATGCGTTCTTTTTCCGATGCTTTCCTGATGCTTGCGTCTTTTACTTTTGGTTTCGTACACCAGATTCTTGGATCAACAAGGACAGTTATGGCCTTATGTTGATGGGGATAACCTGCTTGACTGAGGAGGCCCTCTGGACACGAACCACAGAGGGAGCTCTGTACCAAGCAATCACCTTAATTGCTATTCATGTTACCTCAATCACTATCAGGCACTTCACACACCAGTCAAACATTGGAATTATCTGAAATCTTATCTGTCTATTGAGCCTTAGAGCAAGCAAAGAAAATAGTTATTGATCTCCATTGATGGTACGTGATTTGTCTAATACAGTAGGGCGGCAGGTAGCCTAGTGGTTAGAGTGTTGGGCCAGTAACTGAAAGGTTGCTGGATCGATTCCCTGAGCTGACAAGGTAAAAATCTGTCATTCTGCCCCTGAGCAAGGCAGTTAACCCGCTGTTCCCTGGGCACCGAAGACGTGGGTGTCGATTTAAGGCAGCTCCCTGCACCTTTCTGATTCAGAGGGGTTGGGTTAAATGTAGAAGACACAAGGTATTCAGTTGTACAACTGACTAGGTATCAACAGCAGTTTGTTGTTATTGCTGGAACTCAAATGAGATTCTGCCTAGAAACATTAGAGTCACTGGCAGAATGTTTACACGTGATCGTTGGGATCAGACTTAAAGGCAATTGTCCATCCAAATTTCAACATGGCATATTGGTTTCCTGTAAGCAGTGTATGGATATGGTTAGACAGCAATCCATGTTCTGGTTTTGTCCATTGACTGCTTACAGGGTAAGTAAACCAATGTTAAATGTGTGAATTGGGTGAACTTTCCTTTTAAAAGCTATGGTCTGACAATGGCTCCACTGATTGTGAGATGGATCTACACCCTCGTCTCTGACTACTTGAGCCACTTAAAGTGATTGTGTCATCTTCTTCCAGGAGAGTTAATCATTCTTCCTATCCCTGTCTGGCCAGCCCTGATGCATGACTACCTGATTTAGTGCCTCTGAGCTAATCAGATGCCAGCAGGGAATTTCATTAAAACGGCAATAAAATAAAGATCTTCCTGCCTTGTCTCTTGGGGTTGGTTTCTGTGTGCCAAGTTGAGTGGGGTTTGTGTTTGTCGTCTATCTTGGATTGTAAACTACGAGGACAGGTAAGATACCTATTGGTTTAATAACTGGAAACCTTGATTTATCCCGATTTAGATCTGACTGTTACTTTATCAGTGAATCTATGAAGGGCTTGAAGGGTTCCCGAGTGGCACTACATCTCAGTGTTAGAGGCGTCACTACAGACCCTGGTTCGATTCCAGGCTGTATCACAACCGGCTGTGATTGGGAGTCCCAAAGGGCGGCGCATAATTGGCCCAGCGTTATCCAGGTTAGGGTTTAGCCGGAGTAGGCCGTCATTGTAAATAAGAATTGGTTCTTAACTGTCTTGTTAAATAAATAAATAAAAAACAATGTTTACATTTTGATTACTTTAAGTTTCATCTCATAGACTGAAGACATAATGAGTATTAAGTCTTGCATAATCTAGACTGTATTAATGTGAAGTACGGAATAATTTAAAGATTGTTTTTGAATGGCTCTACTAACTACAGTGTTTCTTCCCTCTGTTTTCAGGAGTTTGGAATGCCCCACGACATTGTTGTAACCAAAGATGGGCGTGTCTTTGTAGGAGATGCAGCCACAGACTCCGTGCTAAAGTTCTCCTCTGACAGTAAGTCAACTTTAACCAAAGTATTTTCATTTTATATTTCTATTCCAGATTATCCAGGATGTCTCACTAAGAAAGTTTAATTAGATTAACCTTTCGACTGTGAAATTAAACCTCTTAGATGTTAAGTCCCCCATATGGTTCTGGACCCGTTCCGAATGACATTTGTGTCCAAAGCGCTGTGTGAACGCCGTAGGGTCGGTCCGTGCCTTATAATGCCAGAAAGCCCCATCTGTCTGTTCCACTCTCCCAGCGGAGCTGACTTGAAGTGTCAGGTTTCAGAACCTACATATGCATAGGGAATGACGTGTCACATTTTCTAGCCTATCCTGCCAAGCCTGGGTGACGGCATTTGAACGGTGACTGTCTAACAAGTCTAACAAGTCCAGGCACTGTGGTTTCATCTGTCTGTGATATTCTCAGCCAGGTTTTAGAGGTCTCAACATAAAAAAATACTAAATAATTTCCTAGAATTATTTTGCAGTTATAAGAAATGTGAAATCTTATAGCAAGTTGTTTATAATTTGATTATTACTATATTTAGAAAACATTTCAGTCATTTCAAGCCCTATTGCCCCACTTTTGTTGAATTGGAAAATAAACACATGATTTTTCATATTTTCATAATATTTGTACAAGAGGTCGACCGATTAATCGGCATGGCCGATTAATTAGGGCCGATTTCAAGTATTCATAACAATCGGTATTTGGCATTTTTGGACGCCAATTATGGCCGATTACATTGCATTCCACAAGGGTAATGCGTGGCAGGCTGACCACCTGTTACGCGAGTGCAGCAAGGAGCCAAGGAAAGTTGCTAGCTAGCATTACTTATCTTATCTTATAAAAAACAATCAATCTTCACATAATCACTAGTTAACTACACATAGTTGATGATATTACTAGGTTAAATAGCTTGTCCTGCGTTGCATATAATCAATAATCAATGATAATCAATGATAATATAATCAATGATAAATCGGTTAATTTATCATCGAATCACAGCCTACTTCGCCAAACGGGTGATAATTTAACAAAGGCGCATTCGTGAAAAAAGCAGTCATTGCACGAATGTACCTAACCATTAACATCTTTTGCCATTCTTAAAATCAATACACAGAAGTATATATTGTTTAAACGTGCATATTTAGTTAAAAGAAATTCATGTTAGCAGGCAATATTAACGAGGGAAATCGTGTCACTTCTCTTGCGTTCATTGCACACAGAGTCAGGGTATATGCCACAGTTTGGGCCGCCGGGCTCGTTGCGAACTAGTTTGCCAGAATTTTACATAATTATTACATAACATTGAATGTTGTGCAATGTAACAGGAATATTTAGACTCATGGTTGCCACCTGTTCGATAAAATACAGAACAGTTCCGTATTTCACTGAAATAAATGTTTTTGAAATTATAGTTTCCGGATTTGACCATATTAATGACCAAAGGCTCGTATTTCTGTGTTTATTTGAAAGAGCAGTCTGACTGAGCGGTGGTAGGCGGCAGCAGGCTCGTTGTAACGGTTTTCTAGGTGTGAAGGAGAGTCGGACCAAAATGCGGCGTGTCTATTGCAATCCATGTTTAATGAAGTAACACACTAAACACAAACACTACCAAAACAATAAACTTAACGAAAACCGAAACAGCCTATACTTGTGTAACCTAACAAAGAACAATGACATCAGGACACTAAGGACAATCACCCACGACAAACTCAAAGAATATGGCTGCCTAAATATGGTTCCCAATCAGAGACAACGATAAACACCTGCCTCTGATTGAGAACCACTTCAGACAGCCATAGACTTAGCTAGAACACCCCACTAGCTACAATCCCCATACATACACACCACCTACAAAAACCCATGCCACACCCTGGCCTGACCAAATAAATAAAGATAAACACAAAATACTTCGACCAGGGTGTGACAGAACCCCCCCCCCCCTAAGGTGCGGACTCCCGAACGCACCTCAAAACAATAGGGAGGGTCCGGGTGGGCGTCTGTCCATGGTGGCGGCTCCGGCGCGGGACGTGGACCCCACTCAATCAATGTCTTAGTCCCCTCTCCTCGCGTCCCTGGATAGTCCACCCTCGCCGCCGACCATGGCCTAGTAGTCCTCACCCAGAACCCCACTGGACTGAGGAGCAGCTCGGGACTGAGGGGCAGCTCGGGACTGAGGCAGCTCGGGACTGAGGGGAAGCTCAGGAGTGAGAGGAAGCTCAGGAGTGAGAGGAAGCTCAGGCAGGTTGATGAATCTACCAGATCCTGGCTGGCTGGCAGATCCTGGCTGACTGGCAGATCTGGAAGAGTCTGGTCGACTGGCAGATCTGGAAGAGTCTGGTCGACTGGCAGATCTGGAAGAGTCTGGTCGACTGGCAGATCTGGAAGAGTCTGGTCAACTGGCAGATCTGGAAGAGTCTGGTCGACTGGCAGATCTGGAAGAGTCTGGTCGACTGGCAGATCTGGAAGAGTCTGGTCGACTGGCAGATCTGGGAGAGTCTGGTCGACTGGCAGATCTGGGAGAGTCTGGTCGACTGGCAGCTCTGGCTGCTCCATGCTGACTGGCTGCTCCATGATGATTGGCAGCTCTGGCTGCTCCATGCTGACTGGCTGCTCCATGCTGACTGGCAGCTCTGGCTGCTCCATGCTGACTGGCTGCTCCATGCTGACTGGCAGCTCTGGCTGCTCCATGCTGACTGGCTGCTCTGGCTGCTCCATGCTGACTGGCTGCTCCATGCTGACTGGCTGCTCCATGCTGACTGGCGGCCCTGGCTGCTCCATGCTGACTGGTGGCCCTGGCTGCTCCATGCTGACTGGCGGCCCTGGCTGCTCCATGCTGACTGGCGGCCCTGGCTGCTCCATACTGACTGGCGGCCCTGGCGGCTCCTTGCAGACTGGCAGCTCTGGCGGCTCCTTGCAGACTGGCAGCTCTGGCGGCTCCTTGCAGACTGGCAGCTTTGGCGGCATCCTGCAGACAGGCAGCTCTGGCGGCTCCTTGCAGACTGGCAGCTCCTTGCAGACTGGCAGCTCTATGCAGACTGGCAGCTCTATGCAGACTGGCAGCTCCTTGCAGACTGGCAGCTCCTTGCAGACTGGCAGCTCTATGCAAACTGGCAGCTCCTTGCAAACTGGCAGCTCCTTGCAAACTGGCAGTTCTGAACAGGCGGGAGACTCCGGCAGCGCTGTAGAGAAGGAAGGCTCTAACAGCGCTAAACAGGCGGGAGACTCCAACAGCGCTGGAGAGGAGGAGGGCTCCGACAGCGCTGGACAGGCGAGGCGCACTGTAGGCCTGATGCGTAGTGCTGGCACTGGTGGTACTGGGCCGAGGACATGCACAGGAAGCCTTGTGCGGGGAGCTGCTACCGGAGGGCTGGGGTGTGGAGGTGGTACTGGAAAGACCGGACCGTGCAGGCGCACTGGAGCTCTTGAGCACCGAGCCTGCCCAACCTTACCTGGTTGAATGCTCACGGTCGCCCTGCCAGTGCGGCGAGGTGGAATAGCCCGCACTGGGCTATGCAGGCGAACCGGAGACACCGTGCGCAAGGCTGGTGCCATGTAAGCCGGCCCAAGGAGACGCACTGGGGACCAGCTGCGTAGAGCCGGCTTCATGGCATTAGGCTCGACGCTCAATCTAGCCCGGCCGACACGCGGAGCTGGAATATACCGCACCGGGCTATGCACCCGCACTGGAGACACCGTGCGCACCACTGCATAACACGGTGCCTGTCCGGTCTCTCTAGCCCCCCGGTAAGCACAGGGAGTTTGCGCAGGTCTCCTACCTGGCGTAGCCATACTCCCTGTTAGCCCCCCCCCCAATACATTTTTGGGGCTGCCTCTCGGCGTTCCTTCCGCGCCGCCGTGCCTGCTTCGCCAACTCCATTCTCTGATAACCTTCCGCGCACTGCTCCATCGAATCCCAGGCGGGCTCCGGCACTCTCCCTGGGTCGGCCGCCCACCTGTCGATCTCCTCCCAAGTCGTATACTCCATACTGTACTCCTCTTTGGGCTGCTCCTGTTGTTTCTTCTCCCGCTGCACCTTTGGGCGGCTACACTCCCCTGGTTTAGCCCAGGGTCCTCTCCCGTCCAGGATTTCCTCCCATGTCCAGAAATCCTTATTGCGCATCTCCTCGCGCTGCTCCTGCCTGTTGACACGCTGCTTGGTCCTTTTGTGGTGGGTGATTCTGTAACGGTTTTCTTGATGAGAAGGAGAGTCGGACCAAAATGCGGCGTGTCTATTGCAATCCATGTTTAATGAAGTAACACACTAAACACAAACACTACCAAAACAATAAACTTAACGAAAACCGAAACAGCCTATACTTGTGTAACCTAACAAAGAACAATGACATCAGGACACTAAGGACAATCACCCACGACAAACTCAAAGAATATGGCTGCCTAAATATGGTTCCCAATCAGAGACAACGATAAACACCTGCCTCTGATTGAGAACCACTTCAGACAGCCATAGACTTAGCTAGAACACCCCACTAGCTACAATCCCCATACATACACACCACCTACAAAAACCCATGCCACACCCTGGCCTGACCAAATAAATAAAGATAAACACAAAATACTTCGACCAGGGTGTGACACTCGTAAGCATTCATTAAAACTTTACTGCGTTTGCCAGCATCTCTTAGCAATGCTTGATCACAGCGCTGTTTATGACTTCAAGCCTATCAACTCCTGAGACTAAAGTGCCTATTAGAACCTCCAATAGTCAAAGGTATATGAAATACAAATGGTATAGAGAGAAATAGTCGACGCGTCATAATTCCTATAATAACTGCAACCTAATATTTCTTAACTGGGAATATTAAACCACTATGAATTTGAGCTTGTGCCCTCAAACGTGAGTACACCTCAGCAATTTATAATTATTTTTACCAGCAAGGGGAGTTTCAGACCTTTTTAAAACTATGCAACATTACTAGTTATTGTTTATGTCCATCTCATGAAAAATAATTATGTTTGGGTGTATCTATTTAGGCAGAAATCTAAATCTTGCCCTATCATTCAAAATGTATTAAGGGATTTCAGGCATGAATTAGTGGACTATTGGAGTGACATTAAATTGGTTATATCCAATTTGACTCATCAGTTATGGAGCTACAAATTAGTATTTTATTTATGAAACTACCTTTTCCTAATATTGAGATGCACCCTAGTTTCTGCTCTCAGCAATCGTCAATAAGTCGGGGCATTGACTCTACAAGGCATTGAAAGCTTTCCAAAGGGATACTGGCCCATGTTGACCACAAAGCTTCCCACAGTTGTGTTCAAGTTGGCTGGATGTCCTTTGGGTGGTGGACCGTTCTTGATACACACAGGAAACTGTTGGGTGTGAAAAACCCAGCGGCGTTGCAGTTCTTGACACAAACCAGCGCCCCTGGCACCTACTACCATACCCCGTTCAAAGGCACTTAAATCTTTTGTCTTGCCCATTCACCCTCTGAATGGTATTGCTATTGGTATTTGGTATTTAATTAGGATCCCCATTAGCTGTTGCAAAAGCAGCAGCTACTCTTCCTGGGGTCCACACAAAACATGAAACTAATGGCACACATACACACTTCATGTCTCAAGGCTTAAAAATTATTCTTTAACCTGTCTCCTCCCCTTCATCTAGACTGACATCAATAAGATGATGGCAAGTGGAAGTGCTGAGCGGTTAGTGGTTTTTGAGGTCAGTTCGGTTTCGGTTCGATCATTTTTTTTAATCACGTTTTTTTATTTTGGTTTCAAATATTTTTTTTAAACATTAAATGCACAATGCATTTATGTGGGTTGAGTTCTGTAACAACACAGAATAAAACAATGAATAAAAGTCCCATGATGGTAGTGACTGTCCATTACTGCTTATCACTTATTAACCATCATTTATTCACATTACTATATTAAAATATTTCAGTTGTTGTGTATATTACATTAGTTTTATTTGATAACTTTATTATTTCATTCCAAGTCATCATCTCATGTCTATAGAACTCTCTGGCCTACGCTGTCTGACAAAATCACTATTTTAATAGTTATTCAAAGTAAATAAGGCTTACTATTATAACTGCTGAATACCAACTATCAATCACCTAGATCATGTATTTTCAGGTAGAGATACTTCACGAAGTAACTGCTTTCTATCCCTCTCGCGTGTTCTCTCTTCTCTCTGTCAACGAGATCTCCGTGTCTGCTCCACACTGACATGACAAGCTGGCGCGCAATGGATTATGGTCATTGCAGTGAATCAGCACTTTTTCTGCGCAAACCTATGTAGAATATTGGCCTGTTGGAAACTACGACTCCCTACCACATCACACAGTTCAGGTTTGATATGATTGATCTCTACAGAAACTGAGCATCGAGTTCACAGGGGGAAAAAAAGAAGGAAATGGAATTCAAATAATTGAACCGACGTCAGTCAATTAATGTTGGTTAATTGCTCCGCACTAACAAGTGACATCATGAGGAATCATGGCTTTCATCTGGTCAGTCTGTCATGGAAAGAGCAGGTGTTCTTAATATTTTGTATACTCAGTGTAGTGTTACCACATCAATTGATAAACCATACATTTTCTATTGACAAAATGTGAAATATTTTTGAAATTATTGCTTTGTGTCAATACAGTTCAGATATATTTGTACTTTGTATGATTGTGTTTGGTGTAATTGCATGGTGTAATTGATGTGGATATTGATATGCTATGTATAGTGTAATTGATGTGGATATAGATATGTATAGTGTAATTGATGTGGATATAGATATGTATAGTGTAATTGATGTTGATATAGATATGTATAGTGTAATTGATGTGGATATAGATATGTATAGTGTAATTGATGTGGATATAGATATGTATAGTGTAATTGATGTGGATATAGATATGTATAGTGTAATAGATATGTATAGTGTAATTAATGTGTATATAGATATGTATAGTGTAGTTAATGTGTATATAGATATGTATAGTGTAATTAATGTGGATATAGATATGTATAGTGTAATTGATGTGGATATAGATATGTATAGTGTAATTGATGTGGATATAGATATGTATAGTGTAATTGATGTGTATATAGATATGCATAGTGTAATTGATGTGGATATAGATATGTATAGCGTAATTAATGTGTATATAGATATGTATAGTATAATTGATGTGGATATAGATATGTATAGTGTAATTGATGTGGATATAAACTCAGCAAAAAAAGAAATGTCCCTTTTTCAGGACCCTGTCTTTCAAAGATAATTCGTAACTTCACAGATCTTCATTGTAAACGGTTTAAACACAGTTTCCCATGCTTGTTCAATGAACCATAAACAATTAATGAACACGCACCTGTGGAACGGTCGTTAACACACTAACAGCTTACAGGCGGTAGGCAATTAAGGTCATAGTTATGAAAACTTAGGACACTAAAGAGGCCTTTCTACTGACTCTGGAAAACACCAAAAGAAAGATGCCCACAATCCCTGCTCATCTCCGTGAACGTGCCTTAGGCATACTGCAAGGAGGCATGAGGTCTGCAGATGTGGCCAGGGCAATAAATTGCCACGTCCGAACTGTGAGATGCCTAAGACAGCACTACAGGGAGACAGGATGGACAGCTAATCGTCGTCCTCACAGTGGCAGACCATGTGTAACAACACCTGCACAGGATTGGTACACCCGAACATCACACCTGTGGGACAGGTACAGGATGGCAACAACAACTGCCGAGTTACACCAGGAAGTAACAATCCCTCCATCAGTGCTCCGACTGTCTGAGAGAGGCTGGACTGAGAGCTTGTAGGCCGGTTGTAAAGGCAGGTCCTCACCAGACATCACCGGCAACAACGTCGCCTATGAGCACAAACCCACCGTTTCTGGATGAGACAGGGCTGGCAAAAAGTGTTCTTCACTGACGAGTCGCGGTTTTGTCTCACCATGGGTGATGGTCGAATTTGTGTCTATAGTCGAAGGAATGAGCGTTACACCGAAGCCTGTACTCTGGAGCGGGATCGATTTGGAGGTCATGGTCTGGGGCGGTGTGTCACAGCATCATCGGACTGAGCTTGTTGTCATTGCAGGCAATCTCAACACTGTGCGTTACAGGGAAGACATCCTCCTCCCTCATGTGGTTCCCTTCCTGCAGGCTTATCCTGACATGACCCTCCAGCATGACAATGCCACCAGCCATACTCCTCATTCTGTGCGTGATTTCCTGCAAGACAGGAATGTCAGTGTTCTGCCATGGCCAGCGAACTCATTCCCATTGAGCACGTCTTGGACCTGTTGGATCAGAGGGTGAGGGCTAGGGCCATTCCCCCCAGAAATGTCTGGGAACTTGCAGGTGCCTTGGTGGAAGAGTGGGGTAACATCTCACAGCAAGAACGGGCAAATCTGGTGCAGTCCATTAGGAGGAGATGCACTGCAGTACTTATTGCAGCTGGTGGCCACACCAGATACTGACTGTTACTTTTGATTTTGACCCCCCCCCCCCCCCCTTTGTTCAGGGACACATTATTCAATTTCTCTTAGTCTGATGTCTGTTTATGTCTCAGTTGTTGAATCTTGTTATGTTCATACAAATATTTACACATGTTAAGTTTGCTGAAATAAACGCGGTTGACAGTGAGAGGACGTTTCTTTTTTTGGTGCGTTTAGACATGCTATGTATAGCGTGATTTGATGTCTATATAGAAATGTATAGTATAATGGATGTGTAAATACAGTTGAAGTCGGAAGTTTACATACACTTAGGTTGGAGTCATTAAAACTTGTTTTTCAACCATTGCACACATTTTTGGTTAACAAACTATCGTTTTGGCAAGTCGGTCAGGACATCTACTTTGTGCATGACACAAGTAATTTTTCCAACAATTGTTTACAGACAGATAATTTCACCTATAATTAACTGTATCACAATTCCAGTGGGTCAGAAGTTTACATACACTAAGTTGACTGTGTCTTTAAACAGCTTGGAAAATTCCAGAAAATGATTTCATGGCTTTAGAAGCTTCCGATAGGCGAATTGACATCATTTGAGTCATTTGGAGGTGTACCTGTGGATGTATTTCAAGGCCTACCTTCAAACTCAGTGCCTCTTTGCTGGACATCATGGGAAAATCATAAGATATCAGCCAAGACCTCAGAAAAATTTCCAAACGCCTGAAGGTACCACGTACATCTGTACAAACAATAGTACACAAGTATAAACACCGTGGGACCATGCAGCCATCATACCGCTCAGGAAGGAGACACGTTCTGTCTCCTAGAGATGAACGTACTTTGGTGTAAAAAGTGCAAATCAATCCTTGAACAACAGCAAAGAACCTTGTGAAGATGCTGGAGGAAACAGGTACAAAAGTATCTATATCCACAGTAAAACTAGTGCTATATCGACATAACCTGAAAGGCCGCTCAGCAAGGAAGAAGCCACTGCTCCAAAACTGCCATAAAAAGCCAGACTATGGTTTGCAACTGCAAATGGGGACAAAGATCATACTTTTTCGAGAAATATCCTTTGGTCTGATGAAACAAAAATAGATATATTTGGCCATAAAGACCATCGTTATATTTGGAGGAAAAAGGGGGAGGCTTGCAAGCTGAAGAACACCATCCCAACCGTGAAGCACGGGGACGGCAGCATCATGTTGTGGGGGTGCTTTGCTGCAGGAACGACTGGTGCTTATACTTATTTTTCACCATAATTTGCAAATAAATTCATAAAAAATCCTACAATGATTTTCTGCATTTTTTTCCCCTCATTTTTGTCTGTCATAGTTGAAGTGTACCTATGATGAAAATTACAGGCCTGTCTCATCTTTTTAAGTGGGAGAACTTGCACAATTGGTGGCTGACTAAATACTTTTTTGCCCCACTGTAGATACTGTATGTATAATGGCATTGTTATTTGATGTTTACTGTATGCAGCCTCATCTGCAAAAGAGACTGTGGTCTCCCTGCTTAAATAAAGGTAAAATGAAATGAATATCATGTCAAAATGGATCCCTCTTTCACACATTGCTCCAGATAACATGTTTTATAAACAATGTATGAATTCTGTAATGTTGGCTGTAAACTCAGAGAGCCATGTTTTTTATGTTCTTGAAAGAGAATTCTCCAGCATGTAGCGAATCAGTGGCGAACTGCAAAATGATTGACTAACGCTCTAGGCCACTGCACCGCCACCTTATGTAATGTTTCTGATGTAAAGGGACTATGAATTGCTGGATGTCCTTCAAAAAATGCCTTTGGCACGCCAATTCAAACCGAGCGAATGCACAGTTAATCCCCTTGAATGGTTTAATCCCCGTTCAAGTGTAGGTGACTCACTGATTCAGTTATCTGTTAACAACACAAAATGCATAGAACAATTAGAGTTTTGTACATTTAAATGCAAATGAACAGAACCCAAGTGAAAAGCAATTGCAATCAAATTGAAAGCATTGCACTTCACACATTACTAATGAGAAGCAGTTGATTTTGCACCAGCAAAAAATGGTGTTTGTTGAAAAGGTCAGCACATTGTACTGTATAGAGGCAGAGTGTTCATAATCGTATGTAATCTACACCATTGGTGCAATGCCTTTATGAGATGGACATTCGATCATTGTAATGAAACCGCTAAATACACCATAAGAGAACATGAGTAAGCACAACTGTACAATCCGTTTGGATTTATTCTTTATTTAATAGCAACTGAGTCACGATTGCAGTGAATGAATCACTCAGTCACATCAGTCCTTGACACCACTGTCTCTCTCACCCTCTCTAGAAGCTGAACATCGCTCTGTTAAGAAAGGTGGAATTGAAGTACAAGAAATTGAAGGTAGGCTGCTCTTTCTCTTCAAACATATTGCGAGCTGAAAGTTTTACTTGTTTGTTTGAGGTCCACATTCTCTTTACTTAAACTGTAGGGATTTTTGATTGACTTTAAATGTTTTACATTGTAAATGAGTGGATATTTGCTTCACAATAGTGATTGGCGTGGCTTGAAGTCAAATTGTCTTTACTGTACATTTTATGAACAGCAGTAGGTCTGATAACCTATTACACATTGATTGCGAAGCTAAAGGCTGACATTCTCCTGAGACTTCTGCTCTTTTCTACTGATGCCTAATTTCATTTGAGGAAATGAAGCAGCGTTGTATGTTTGAAACTTTATATACAGGCTATAAACCTCTCTGAAAGAAGCTTGAGCATTTATAGAATATATTTTCCATCATTTTGAGGTTCTGTGGTAAAAATGAGCGCAGTTTTTACCTTTATTTAACTAGGCAAGTCAGTTAAGAACAAATTCTTATTTTCAATGACGGCCTAGGAACAGTGGGTTAACTGCCCGTTCAGGGGCAGAACGACAGATGTCAGCTCAGACCTTGTCAGCTCGGGGGTATGAACTTGCAACCTTCCGGTTACTAGGCCTACGCTCTAACCACTAACCCTGCCGCCCCATATTGAAGTTGTCGAACAGAAAGATATACAAAATCTGCATTTCCCCCACTCAGAAGGTAGTAATTTTAAATGTGTTTGACTTATTAATAACATGCACCCATTGATTCTTGAAGAATAAATAACATGAATGCCTCATGAGCTTAGTTCAACTGTCGTGCCCCATCAGAACCCAGAATATACAAAAAAAATTACGTCATTGTTTTTTAAACAATGTAAATGTAAACAAACACTGTATAGTCTCTAAAGTTGTTTAAAACTATAATTTTTCATGGATGGTAAGTCCTTGCATCCATAACTCTGCCTATACCTTTCAGAATGGTTTAATTTCTCTGGCTGGGTGACCGCTTTGTTATTGTTTGATAAGCAAATTGCCCCTTTAACCTGTAACCTAGGACTGCGGAACCCCATTCCGCTAGCGGAACCCCTAGCCAACAGCCAATGAAATTGCAGGGTGCCAACTACAAATTAACAGAAATCTCATAAATCTATTTTCTCAAACGTACAAGTATTAGGCACCATTTTAAAGATATAATTCTCGTTAATCCAGCCACAGTGTCTGATTTCTAAAATGCTTTACAGCGAAAGCTCCACAACAGATTATGTTAGGTCACCACCAAGTCACAGAAAAACCCAGCCATTTTTCCAGCCAAAGAGAGGAAAAAGCACAAATAGAGATAAAAATGAATCACTAACCTTTGATGATCTTCATCATATGACACTCATAGGACTTCATGTTACACAATACATGTATGTTTTGTTCGATAAAATGCATATTTATATCCAAAAATCTAATTTTAAATTGGCGCATTACGTTCAGTAGTTCTAAAATATGTATTGATTTTTGCAGAGAGCCACATCAATTCACAGAAATACTCATTATAAATCTAGATGAAAATTCAAGTGTTATGCATGGAACTTTAGATACACTTCTCCTTAATGCAACCGCTGTGCCAGATTTTAAAAAAACTTTACAGAAAAAGCAAACCATGCAATAATCTGAGTACAGCATTCAGACAACAAAGCAGCCAAAAAGATATCTGCCATATTGTGTAGTCAACATTAGTCAGAAATAGCATTATAAATATTCACTTACCTTTGATGATCTTCATCAGAATGCACTCCCAGGAATCCCAGTTCCAAAATAAATGTTTGATTTGTTCGATAAAGTTCATAATTTATGTCCAAATAGCTTCTTTTGTTAGGGCGTTTGGTAAACAAATTCAAATGCGCGTTCAGGTCCAGCCGAACGTCGGATTAATGTTCAAAAAGTTATATTACAGGTCGTAGAAACTTGTCCAACTAAGTATAGAATCAATCTTTAGGATGTTTTTATCATAAATGTTCAATAATGTTCCAACCGGAGAATTCCATTGTCTGTAGAAAAGCAAAGGAACGAGAGCCACCTCTCATGTGAATGCGCGTGACTGAGATCGAGGCTGCTGCCAGACCTCTGACTCAATCCCCTCTCATTCGGCCCCCCATTCACAGTAGATGCCTGAAACAACGTTCTAAAGACGGTTGACATCTAGTGGAAGCCTTAGGAAGTGCAAAATGACCCATATCCCACTGTGTATTCGATAGGGTCTGAGTTCAAAATTACAAACCTCAGATTTCCCACTTCCTGTTTGGATTTTTTCTCAGGTTTTTGCCTTCCATATGAGTTATGTTTTACTGACAGACATCATTCAAACAGTTTTAGAAACCTCAGAGTGTTTTCTATCCAATACTAATAAATATATACATATATTTGCATCTGGGACTAAGTAGGAGGCAGTTTACTCTGGGCACGCTTTTCATCCAAAAGTGAAAATGCTGCCCCCTTTCCCAAAGAAGTTAAAGCCACACTATACGATTTCCAGTAATTTCAATGAATGAAATACATCTCTTGATTTACAAACATAACTTATCCTAATGTCATTCCATGAGCACTACAGGTATGTAATACAAACCAGGAGCAATTTGCACGTGAACATGTTTGGTGTTTACGCTTTTGTTAGCGATTTACGCCTTGCTTTTACAGAAAGATTGTGGTTTTATTAAAACAGTCGATAGAAAGTCATCTTTGTCATTTTCTGTAACTACCTTTTTGTTCACCTGTGAATGGACACACTCACTCACCATTTCCATTCAAATCTCCTTCTCTCTTAGAAACAGAGACTATAATCCAAACCCGCCTGAAGCCCCAGCACAGGGTAGAGGTAGCGGTGGCCAAGGTGCAGATACCTGTAGTGACTCAACAGAAGACTGCTGAGCTTGTCCAGGAACAGTCCCAAAAACCGCAACAACAAGAGGATGATAAGGAGACGACTCTAGCCAAACAGAGTGCTCAGGGCGTGTCTCCGGCAGTTATCACCACCCTGCTGCTCATCCCCTTAGTGGTGGTCATCTCCATAGGGGTCTTGATCCGCTACAGGAAGAACAGGATGTATGGAGGTAGGAGGGGATTTGAAGCAACATAGCTGCAGCCTTGCAAATGGAATGTATAGTAGGGGCTTGGAACCTCTAAGCCTGGCAATTTGACTGGTAAACTCGTTATGCCGTCATTGACTTGAATGGGGAGGCCCATTCTATGGATTCTATATCTATGACTGCAGTGTTGCTTGTGGGATAAAACAGAATTTCTAAATATTTTTTTTATGATGAACATTTTTATAGATTTTTTTTTTTTCACACACAACAATGAACAGTAACAAACAGAACAGACACAACAAAAACCCACCATTTTGGATTGATGATATTCAGCGTATCTTTCACTGTTGTTACAGATGGATGCGAAGTAAAACTGGAACAGACCTCGTCCGGAGGAATCTTGGGAAAACTCAGAGGTATGTGTCTGTGAGATACTCTTATTGGTGTATCCTGTGGTGAAATTAAAAACTCAAGATCTTTCACCATGCGGTAGTGGTCTCCCACCGTGCGGTAGTAGTCTCCCACCGTGCGGTAGTGGTCTCCCACCGTGCGGTAGTGGTCTCCCACCTTGCGGTAGTGGTCTCCCACCGTGCGGTAGTGGTCTCCCACCGTGCGGTAGTGGTCTCCCACCGTGCGGTAGTGGTCTCCCACCGTGCGGTAGTGGTCCCCCACCGTGCGGTAGTGGTCTCCCACCTTGCGGTAGTGGTCTCCCACCGTGCGGTAGTGGTCTCCCACCGTGCGGTAGTGGTCTCCCACCGTGCGGTAGTGGTCTCCCACCGTGCGGTAGTGGTCTCCCACCGTGCGGTAGTGGTCTCCCACCTTGCGGTAGTGGTCTCCCACCGTGCGGTAGTGGTCTCCCACCGTGCGGTAGTGGTCTCCCACCGTGCGGTAGTGGTCTCCCACCGTGCGGTAGTGGTCTCCCACCGTGCGGTAGTAGCTAATGACTTGACATGTCATTCCTCGGAGGATGTTCCACTTGTGCTTTTGTTTGGTTTGACTTCGACTACGGTTATGGAGTTATGAATTGGTTTGACTTTGACTATAGTTATGGAATTATGAATGAATTGGGACGCTACCTATGTGAGGGGATCAGGGGATCTCTATTAGGCTAGCAGTTGGTAGTGTGAACATTCAGCAGATTTAATAGGTGCAAGGTGTATGAAATGGAATAAAGGAGAATATCCGTCCAGTGCTAGGCCTGGGCGGTATACCGTATATACCGTATACTGCGGTATTAAGACATACCGATGGTATGATTTTCATTACCGTAATTTTAAAAATATATACACAACCGGTCAAAAGTTTTAGAACATTCAAAGGTTTTTCTTTATTTATTTGTTTTACTGTTTTCTACATTGTAGAATAATAGTGAAGACATCAAAACTATGAAATAATACACGGAATCATGTAGTAACCAAAAAAGTGTTATACAAATCCAAATATATTTTATATTTGAGAATCTTCAAATAGCCACCCTTTGCCTTGATGACAGCTTTGCACACTCTTGGCATTCTCTCAACCAGCTTCATAAGGTAGTCAACTGGAATACGTTTCAATTAACAGGTGTGCCTTCTTAAATGTTAGTATGTGGAATTCCTTTCCTGCTTAATGCGTTTGAGCCATCAGTTGTGTTGTGACAGGGTGGGGGGGATAGCCCGATTTGGTAAAAAACAAAGTCCATATTATGGCAAGAAAAACTCAAATAAGCAAAGAGAAACGACAGTCCATCATTTCTTTAAGACATGAAGGTCAGTCAATCAGGAACATTTCAAGGACTTTTAAAGTTTATTCAAGTGTAGTCGCAAAAACCATCAAGCGCTATGAAAGTCAATCAATCCATCAAATGTATTTATTAAAGCCCTTCTTACATCAGCTGATGTCACAAAGTGCTGTACAGTAAGCCAGCCTAAAACCCCAAACAGCAAGCAATGCAGGTGTAGAAGGTGTAGAAACTGGCTCTCATGAGGACCGCCACAGGAAAGCAAGACCCTGAGTTACTTCTGCTGCAGAGGATAAGTTCATTAGAGTTACCAGCCTCAGAAATTGCAGCCCAAATAAATGCTTCACAGAGTTCAAGTAACAGACACATCTCAACATAAGCTGTTCAGAGGAGACTGTGTGAATCAGGCCTTCATGGTCGGAATGCTGCAAAGAAACCACTCCTAAAGGACACCAATAAGAAGAAGAGAGTTGCTTGGGCCAAGAAACACAAGCAATGGACATTAGCCCAGTGGAAATTTGTCCTTTGGTCTGGAGTTGTGTCTTTGTGAGACGCGGTGTGGGTGAACGGGTGATCTCTGCATGTGTATTTCCCACCGTAAAGCATGGAGGATGAGGTGTGTTGCTGGTGACACCGTCTGTGATGTATTTAGAATTCCAGGCACACTTAACGAGCATGGCTACCACAGCATTCTGCAGTGATGCGCCATCCCATCTGGTTTGGGCTTAGTGGAACTATCATTTGTTTTTCAACAGGACATTGACCCAACACACCTCCAGGCTGTGTAAGGGCTATTTGACCAAGGAGAGTAATGGAGTGCTGCATCAGATGATCTGGCCTACACAATCCCGCGACCTCAACCCATTTGAGATGGTTTGGGATGAGTCCGACCGCAGAGTGAAGGATATGTGCATATGTGGAACTCCTTCAAGACTGTTGGAAAAGCATTACACGTGTAGCTGGTTGAGAGAATTTTAAATTGTTATTTTTACCTTTATTTTACCTTTATTTAAGTCAGTTAAGAACAAATTATTATTTTCAATGACAGCCTAGGAACAGTGGGTTAACTGCCTGTTCAGATTTGTACCTTGTCAGCTCGGGGATTTGAACTCTGGGATTTGAACTTGCAACCTTCCGGTTACTAGCCCAACGCTCTAACCACTAGGCTACCGTGCCGCCCCCTCACATAGAGTGTGCAAAGCTGTCATCAAGCCAAAGGGGTGCCTATTTGAAGAATCTCAAATATAAAATATATTTGGATTTGTTTAACACTTTTTTGGTTACTACATGATTCCATATGTGTTAATATTTCATAGTTTTGATGTCTTCACTATTATTCTACAATGTAGAAAATAATACAAATAAAGAAAAACCTTTGAATGAGTAGGAGTGTCCAAACTTTTGACTGATACTGGATATCTCAAAAGGCTGTATATATATTTTTTTTTTAGATATAGTCCTATTGTAAATGTGTATTGTTGTAACGGCACCATCTTGATTACAAAAATAAATACAAACACACACACTTTAAGCTACATATTCATTTGACAGAGGTAATGAACGGCCCATTGATCGGCACAGCAATTAATCAAATCGGACCATGTTTACAAAACAAGTGTTTTAGAGCTTATGTCAAAGGTAAAATAACAGTTACAGAAATCAGGAATGCACACAGGCTCTATAAAGCTCTATATATGAGTGACTGTGTCCAACACACCACCACCTTACCTGGTGTTATGTTGGGCACCTACTTGCCAAAAAAAGATTTTATGAAATATATTTATTTCTCAATGACATGTATTGCTAAATAAAACGGTTTAAGGAAATACAGGCAGGCACCACATTACTACAATACAAAACAGCTCAATCAAGCCTGAGGGTCTTGTAAGTATAAAAGCAACGCTTGTTTTCATATAATAAAAAAAAAACAGCTTGAAATGGTAGTGGAATGGGACTAGTGTGGTGTGTGAACAATTTAATACTGTGGTACAAATCACATTATTGTGGGAGAACAACCTCTAAGAGTGTGAATTAGGCTGTGTGAGAAGGTTTGAATCCTGAGCAACACATTGTTTGAAGTACAACAGACCAATATACAGTGCCTTGCGAAAGTATTCGGCCCCCTTGAACTTTGCGACCTTTTGCCACATTTCAGGCTTCAAACATAAAGATATAAAACTGTATTTTTTGTGAAGAATCAACAACAAGTGGGACACAATCATGAAGTGGAACGACATTTATTGGATATTTCAAACTTTTTTTAACAAATCAAAAGCTGAAAAATTGGGCGTGCAAAATTATTCAGCCCCCTTAAGTTAATACTTTGTAGCGCCACCTTTTGCTGCGATTACAGCTGTAAGTCGCTTGGGGTATGTCTCTATCAGTTTTGCACATCGAGAGACTGAAATTTTTTCCCATTCCTCCTTGCAAAACAGCTCGAGCTCAGTGAGGTTGGATGGAGAGCATTTGTGAACAGCAGTTTTCAGTTCTTTCCACAGATTCTCGATTGGATTCAGGTCTGGACTTTGACTTGGCCATTCTAACACCTGGATATGTTTATTTTTGAACCATTCCATTGTAGATTTTGCTTTATGTTTTGGATCATTGTCTTGTTGGAAGACAAATCTCCGTCCCAGTCTCAGGTCTTTTGCAGACTCCATCAGGTTTTCTTACAGAATGGTCCTGTATTTGGCTCCATCCATCTTCCCATCAATTTTGACCATCTTCCCCGTCCCTGCTGAAGAAAAGCAGGCCCAAACCATGATGCTGCCACCACCATGTTTGACAGTGGGGATGGTGTGTTCAGCTGTGTTGCTTTTACGCCAAACATAACGTTTTGCATTGTTGCCAAAAAGTTCAATTTGGGTTTCATCTGACCAGAGCACCTTCTTCCACATGTTTGGTGTGTCTCCCAGGTGGCTTGTGGCAAACTTTAAACGACACTTTTTATGGATATCTTTAAGAAATGGCTTTCTTCTTGCCACTCTTCTATAAAGGCCAGATTTGTGCAATATACTACTGATTGTTGTCCTATGGACAGAGTCTCCCACCTCAGCTGTAGATGTCTGCAGTTCATCCAGAGTGATCATGGGCCTCTTGGCTGCATCTCTGATCAGTCTTCTCCTTGTATGAGCTGAAAGTTTAGAGGGACGGCCAGGTCTTGGTAGATTTGCAGTGGTCTGATACTCCTTCCATTTCAATATTATCGCTTGCACAGTGCTCCTTGGGATGTTTAAAGCTTGGGAAATCTTTTTGTATCCAAATCCGGCTTTAAACTTCTTCACAACAGTATCTCGGACCAGCCTGGTTCCTTGTTCTTCATGATGCTCTCTGCGCTTTTAACGGACCTCTGAGACTATCACAGTGCAGGTGCATTTATACGGAGACTTGATTACACACAGGTGGATTGTATTTATCATCATTAGTCATTTAGGTCAACATTGGATCATTCAGAGATCCTCACTGAACTTCTGGAGAGAGTTTGCTGCACTGAAAGTAAAGGGGCTGAATAATTTTGCACGCCCAATTTTTCAGTTTTTTATTTGTTAAAAAAGTTTGAAATATCCAATAAATGTCGTTCCACTTCATGATTGTGTCCCACTTGTTGTTGATTCTTCACAAAAAAATACAGTTTTATATCTTTATGTTTGAAGCCTGAAATGTGGCAAAAGGTTGCAAAGTTCAATGGGGCCGAATACTTTCGCAAGGCACTGTAGCTACTGTGGAGTAGGCATTGTGGTGCTCATGTGAATTTCCTTTCCTTTTTGGCTTCAGACTAGAGGTCGACCGATTATGATTTTTCGATACCGATTATTGGAGGACCAAAAAAAGCCAATACGATTAATTGGACGATTTATATATATATATGAAATAATTAAAATTACAACAATACTGAATGAACAATGAACACTTTTTTTATTTTAACTTAATATAATACATAAAATATATTTAGTCTCAAATAAATTATGAAACATGCTCAATTTTGTTTAAATAATGCAAAAACACAGTGTTGGAGAAGAAAGTAAAAGTGCAATATGTGCCATGTTAAGAAGCTAACGTTTAAGTTCCTTGCTCAGAACATATGAAAGCTGGTGGTTCAATATTCCCAGTTCTTCAATATTCCCAGTAAAGAAATATTAGGTTGCAGTTATTATAGGCGGCAGGGTAGCCTAGTGGTTAGAGCGTTGGACTAGTAACCAGAAGGTTGCGAGTTCAAACCCCCGAGCTGTCGTTCTGCCCCTGAACAGGCAGTTAACCCACTGTTCCCAGGCCGTCATTGAAAATAAGAATTTGTTCTTAACTGACTTGCCTGGTTAAATAAAGGTAAAATAAAAATAAAAAAATAAATAGGAATTATGACGCGTCGACTATTTCTCTCTATACCATTTGTATTTCATATACCTTTGACTATTGGAGGTTCTAATAGGCACTTTAGTCTCAGGAGTTGATAGGCTTGAAGTCATAAACAGCGCTGTGATCAAGCATTGCTAAGAGATGCTGGCAAACGCAGTAAAGTTTTAATGAATGCTTACGAGCTTGCTGCTGCCTACCACCACTCAGATAGAGTAGCCTTGCATACCCTCGTGGAATGCAATGTAATCGGACATAATTGGCGTCCAAAAATGCCAAATACCGATGGTTATGAAAACTTGAAATCGGCCCTAGTTAATCGGCCATGCCGATTAATTGGTCAACCTCTACTTCAGACCAATGCCTACCTATCATTTAAAACTTTGTTTTTTGTTCGATTTAAGTTGTCTGAATGGGGGGGAAAACACAATATCAAACAATTACTCAGATCAGAATTGGATCAGTGTCCTCCGGATGTGATGTGTTGCGCACTGTTCTCCCAATAAATGCAGAGGGCATCGGAGTAGAATTATTGTATAGCATTGACAGGCACGAGCTGTCTTTCAATCACCTGCGGTTGTGAGATGCGCTTTTGAGATCAAAGCCCAGGGCAGCGTGTATCCACATCTGCACGTCTTGATATTCATTGCTAGTTAGTGAGTTATTTGCCCAGTTATAGCTACATTTTGGTCAGCAAACAGGGTTTCTACAGTCATTAATTAAAAGTCATGCTGAGTGCATCACCTGTGTGTGTGCCAGAGCAAGGGGGCAGTTGCCCGAGGAGAGAGACATTGCAGCAACTGGTAGCCTATAAAATAATGATAGACTAACTAGATATTCAAAACATCTAGTGTAGTCTGGCTAGTTACCTCGCTAGTTAACTATTTAGCTAGCATGTATTAACGTTCTTGTCATGTCCTAATTTCCTAAAAAACTTTCTACCAGCACTTGTGAATAACCGCAAATGGCCGACACACAGTTGATGAACGGGTGCGATAATAAACCAATGCTACATATTTCGGTTGTAAAACCGTCTCTCAAGTGCTCAATATTTGGAGTTGAGAAATACATTTGACACGATTGGAATGCTGGGTGGGATTCCCCTCACTTCAGTATTGTCCATGTAATTCTGACAACGTAAAGAAAATAATCTTAGAGTAGCCTAATTGACAAACAGCTCCCATGCTGTCAATAGATCTTCCCTGAAACCTGAATGTAGACACATGGAATTTGCTTAACTAGTAATGAAGAAGTCATGACATTCCATCTGTCAAAATGTATAAGAACCCTGAGTAAAGCAACTGAAAAGCCAGTTGGGTAAATCACTTTGTTTTATGTCTTATGGCACAGACACACCGGTAGCGTTTGCTGGCAGAGATAACTTAGCACCTCTGAACAGGTCCCTAAAACACACCTTTTTGGTCCATGGTGTTACCAACCATTTTGTGTTTTTGGGCAAGTGATTTGAGCTTTCGGACAAGTTAAACATCAGTCAAGCCCTTTACTGTGTCAGAATTAGCAAGGAACAAGGAACTAGCTTTGATTCGTTTAGTGTCTGAATGAAATCTCCTAGTCAGACACTCACTCAGATAACACATTTGGTAATTACATACCTTTGATATGTCAAGGTAGCAACTCCTATTATAGTAGTCCTGAGGTCACGTTGATATGGGTTAAATGTCAAACTCCTTTCATAAAAGATGGACTAAATAGATGGACAGACATACAGAGAAAGTTGAGGGGCAGCAATACTCTGCCCTGCTGCATTCCTTCCTAAGGTCATTTTCTCATGGCCTTACGTACGTCAAATATTGCAGTTAATGTTTATCCTATTTTCTCCCCAATTTCGTGATATCCAATTGGTAGTTACAACATTGTTTCATCGCTGCAACTCCCAAACGGGTTTGGGAGAGGCGAAGGTCGAGACATGCGTCCTCTGAAACATGACCCGCCAAGCCATACTGTTTCTTAATACGCTACTCACTTAACCCGGAAGTCAACTGTACCAATGTAGCAATGGTCATCAAAATTATTAAAATGTTTTCAAAACAATTCCAATAATTGCAACAGTTGGACAATCCCACTAATGCCTGAACTCCAAACTTTTACAATTTCTATTATCTATCAGATATTGCCTTAATTATCCCTTAAAGCATATTTTACTGACATGGACAAATAATGGAGTTCAGGGATTAGTGGGAATTCAGGTAGTCAGTTTTTTTGCAATGTTGAACTTTTTCTGATTGTATCAGGTATTTAAAAATATATAAGAAATTATATGTGCCTCATTTGCATAAATTTGCTGTCTGTATTTGCATATATGAATACATTAACATAAAGGCGTGAAACAGGGCTGCAACCACCAAACACCTGCTATCTCTACCCTACCTGCTCTCTCTACCCTACCTGCTCTCTCCACCCTACCTGCTCTCTCTACCCTACCTGCTCTCTCTACCCTACCTGCTCTCTCTACCCTACCTGCACTCTCAACCCTTCCTGCTCTCTCTACCCTACCTGCACTCTCAACCCTTCCTGCTCTCTCTACCCTACCTGCACTCTCTACCCTACCTGCTCTCTCTACACTACCTGCACTCTCTACCCTACCTGCTCTCTCTACCCTACCTGCTCTCTCTACCCTACCTGCACTCTCTACCCTACCTGCTCTCTCTACCCTACCTGCTCTCTACCCTACCTGCTCTGTCTACCCTACCTGCTCTGTCTACCCTACCTGCTCTGTCTACCCTACCTGCTCTCTCTACCCTACCTGCTCTCTCTACCCTACCTGCTCTCTGTCCTACCTGCTCTCTCTACCCTACCTGCTCTGTCTACCCTACCTGCACTCACCTGCTCTGTCTACCCTACCTGCACTCACCTGCTCTGTCCACCCTACCTGCACTCACCTGCTCTGTCCACCCTACCTGCACTCACCTGCTCTCTCTACCCTACCTGCACTCACCTGCTCTCTCTACCCTACCTGCACTCACCTGCTCTCTCTACCCTACATGCACTCACCTGCTCTCTCTACCCTACCTGCACTCACCTGCTCTCTCTACCCTACCTGCACTCACCTGCTCTCTCTACCCTACCTGCACTCACCTGCTCTCTCTACCCTACCTGCACTCACCTGCTCTCTCCACCCTACCTGCTCTCACCTGCTATGTCTACCCTACCTGCACTCACCTGCTCTCTCTACCCTACATGTACTCACCTCGACCCATAGGGCGGCGCACAATTGGCCCAGCGTTGTCCGGGTTAGGGGAAGGTTTGGCTGGCAGGGATGTCCTTGTCCCATCGCGCACTAGCGACTCCTGTGGCGGGCTGGGCGCAATGCATGCTGACACTGTCACCAGGTGCACGGTGTTTCCTCATTGGTGCGGCTGGCTTCCGAGTTAAGCGGGCATTGTGTCAAGAAGCAGTGCGGCTTGATTGGGTTATGTTTCGGAGGATGCACGGCTCTCAACCTTCCTCTCCTGAGTCTGTACGGGAGTTGCAGCAACAACCAATTGGATACCATGAAACATTTCCGCAGTCGTAACGTTAATGGGAAAGGCAGAAGCAAGAGTATAAAACAATCGCAGGAGTAAAGGAAAGAAATCAATTTAATGAGATTCAAGTGGATTTTGCACCCCTGAAGCACAGTAAATAGATGTCTGAAAAAGACAGGTGGGTGGGGCATGCGTGTTACTAACCCTTGTGTCGTAGGAAACGCTGTCTGACAGACGACCCGAAGTCAGCTTGCAGGCACTCGGCCCGCCACAAGGAGTCGCTAGAGCGCGATGAGGAAAGCCCCGTCGGGCCAAACCCTCCCCTTGCTGGGCCAATCATGCAACGCCCTTTGGGGGTCCCAGTCATGGCCGGCTGTGACACAGCCTGGGACTACAGCTGTAGTGGTGTCTCAGCAATGCAGTGCCTTAAGACCACTGCGCCACTCAGGAGGCCATTGAACATATTTTTAGTCCAGGAGGATGTTCAATGTGGGTCTGTGCAGTGCCACCTCCCCTTAGTTGCCATAAAGCTCTCTGAAATGAGAAATGAGCCATCTCTTGGTCTTCTTTGATGCTTCAAATTCACAACATGGCTGGTCGGAGGACTTTGTCACGTGCTGTAGAAATGATTGACACCATCTGTTGGCCAATGAGCAGAGTTGGGATCAAATCCACCAGGTTGGTTCAAGAAGTGAGATGGATTTGGATTGCTCCACATTTGGTACTTAACCTTTCTGATCTCCCCATCCCGGATCCGGGATCGTGAATACAGACTCAAGCTCATTACCATAACGCAACGTTAACTATTCATGAAAATCGCAAATGAAATGAAATAAATATGCTAGCTCTCAAGCTTAGCCTTTTGTTAACAACACTGTCATCTCAGATTTTCAAAATATGCTTCTCAACCGTTGCAAAACAAGCATTTGTGTAACAGTATTGATGGCTAACGTAGCATTTAGCATTAGCATTCAGCTGGCAACATTTACACAAAAAAAACAGAAAAGCATTCAAATAAAATCATTTACCTTTGAAGAACTTCAGATGTTTTCAATGAGGAGACTCTCAGATAGCAAATGTTCAGTTTTTCCTGAAAGATTATTTGTTTAGGACAAATCGCTCCGTTTTCTGCGTCACGTTTAGCTATGAAAAAACCCCTGTATCCAGGATTGTGTAAATCTATCAGCAAGCTCATTAGCATAACACAACGTTAACTATTTATGAAAATCGCAAATGAAATGAAATAAATATGCCATCTCTCAAGCTTAGCCTTTTGTAAACAACACTGTCATCTCAGATTTTCAAAATATGCTTCTCAACCATAGGAAAACAATCATTTGTGTAAAAGTAGCTAGCTAGCGTTAGCATTTCGCGTTAGCATTTAGCGTTAGCATTAGCGTTAGCATCCAGCACGCAACATTAACAAAAACATAAAAGCCTTCAAATAAAATCATTTACCTTTGAAGAACTTCTGATGTTTTCAATGAGGATACTCTCAGTTAGATAGCAGATGCTCAGTTTTTCCAAAAAGATTCCTTGTGTATTAGAAATAGCTCCGTTTTATACATCACATTTGGCTACCAAAAAAAATCCGAAAATTCAGTCCTCAAAACGCGAACTTTTTTCCAAATTAACTCCATAATATCGACTGAAAACATGGCAAACGTTGTTTAGAATCAATCATCAAGGTGTTTTTCACATATCTCTTCATTGATACATCGTTCTTGGACACATGCTTTCTCCCCTGAATCAAATGGTAAAGTAGAAGCAGCTGGCAATTGCGCACCGAATTCGACGCAGGACACCAGGCGGACACTTGGAAAATGTAGTCTCTTATGGTCAATCTTCCAATGATATGCCTACAAATACGTCACAATGCTGCTAAGACCTTGGGCGAACGACAGAAAGTGTAGGCTCATTCGTTGCGCAATCACAGCCATATAAGGAGAGAATGGAAAACAGAGCTTCAGAAATTCTGCTAATTCCTGGGTGATGCATCATCTTGGTTTCGCCTGTAGAATGAGTTCTGGGGCACTTGCAGACAAAATCTTTGCAGATTCTGAAACTTCAGAGTGTTTTCTTTCCAAAACTGTCAAGAATATGCATAGTCGAGCATCTTTTCGTGACAAAATATCGCGCTTAAAACGGGAACGTTTTTTATCCAAAAATGAAATAGCGCCCCTAGTGCTCTAACAGGTTAACCACTAAACCGCTCCAGGGGTGCTGCTCTGCGGTTACGTGTGTGTCCCAGGGTGGTGAGAAATTCCCTCTTGCAGAGCCCATCACCACCCTTAACCTTGGTCTTTACCACTAAGTGGTGGACACACAAACAGTCCTTTCAGAAAACTCCCTGCCCTTTTGTGAAGTGGAATTGCACACACCCAGACGAATGGAAAAACTGCTATGCACAGAGATAGTCAAGGTTAAGCTCTCTTTGTCTAAGTGCAAACGGGCAGCCGTCCGATATAAAAAATGCATCCCCATCAGGGAATCTCCAGAGGGCATGACGAGACGGTGTAGATATGACCAATAAATGTCATTTATAATACTTTATGACCTGTCACTGTCTCAGATTGACGTCAGTGGACTCTGGGACGACTTTCATCCAATCACCTCACATAATGGATATGCATCTCAAATGGCGCCCTGTTCCCAATATAGTACACCACTTTTGACCAGAGCCCTATGAGCTGTGAAAAGGGTGCCACTTGTGACTCAGCCAATGATAAGCAGATGATTCACCGACTACAGTGCAAGGGGAGAAATGATGATGTAGCATTCAGAGGTGTCTAGACTCAAGATGGGGTTTGATAGAAGTCCCAGGCAGATGGTGTCATGAATAGGGGCTGTTGAGGTGTTGATACCGGTCTTATTGTGACCAGGGAAGATATGTTGTTAGATCAGACAAGCTGGTGGTATTGTACAACACAGCTCTGTGCTACTTTACTGTGACTATGATGAATGAAATACAAACTCCCTTATTAAGCAGTGATAATGTTGATTCTGTTTCAACGTTGGTTCTTGAATGCTGATGAGCCTTTGTGATTATATCTGATTTGGAATTTGTCATGCGAAACAGTACCCTGTGCCATCCCACAAAGAGAATAGATAGCACATGGGAGACATCTATGATATCTCTAACAGGCAGCTGCACAGATCTCGATCAAGCATATTCCTGGACTAGAAATAACTTTCAGTGGACGATTCTCCATTGCACATGCTTTTTTTAAAGGGGCAATTTGCAGTTCAAACAATAACAAATGAGTCACTGGTTGAAACAAATGGGTCTGGATGAAAATGTAACCACTCTCAAGTTCATAGACAGAGCAATGGATGCAAGGACTGACCATTCATTTTTATCAACATTTTAGTTTTAACCATGTTGTGAGGCTATACAGTGTTGGTTTCAAATTACATTGTTTACAAACAATGGAGTTAAACAAGCACACCCCTTTCAAGTCTAGTTTTAAGTCCAGTAGGTTCAATGTGGGTTTGTCTTAGGTCAGAAAAATACTTTCAATTTCTCCAAAGCACAGGTTTTCGGTCCAGGAGTAGATTCAATCTGGGCCTATGCACCGTCCCCTAAAACACGATGAATCTCTCTGAAATGGGAATAGACTCACTGAAATGGGAAAAGACTCACTGAAATGGGAAAAGACTCACTGAAATGGGAAAAGACTCACTGAAATGGGAATAGACTCACTGAAATGGGAATAGACTCACTGGAATGGGAAAAGACTCACTGAAATGGGAAAAGACTCACTGAAATGGGAATAGACTCTCTGAAATGGGAATAGGCTCTCTGAAATGGGAATAGACTCTCTGAATTGGGAATAGACTCTCGGAAATGGGAAAAGACTTACTGAAATGGGAATAGACTCTCTGAAATGGGAATAGGCTCTCTGAAATGGGAATAGGCTCTCTGAAATGGGAATAGGCTCTCTGAAATGGGAATAGGCTCTCTGAAATGGGAATAGACTCTCTGAAATGGGAAAATACTCTCTGAAATGGGACATCTCCTCTTTGATGTTTTCCTTCTCCCACAGGTAAAGCTGCGGGCGGTCTGAACCTGGGGAACTTCTTTGCCACTCACAAGGGCTACACCCGGCAAGGCTTTGACCGTCTCAGCACCGAGGGTAGTGACCAGGAGAAAGATGACGATAACGACACTGACTCTGAGAACGAGGAGTACTCGGCCCCGCCTCCCCCTGCCGGCCCCTCCTCCTCCTCTTAGGACCCCCACCACCCCACCTCGAAGCCGTCCCACCAAATGCCAACCGGCCCTTGGCTCCCGTGGTCAGGATGTACTATAATCGTATGTGTATCTATGTTTGTGTTGGCTGCCAATCGTTCCTATTTATTTGTGCAAAAAAACATTCTCGATACGATGTGCCACTATCTTGCTTGGTGAGTTAATGGGACCAGAGATTTTAAGTAAGAGAACACTGGTAGGTCGAGGAGTGATGCTTTTTAGAGTATAATTTTAACAGGAAGGAAGAAAACGAGGGGTAGTTTTATTTTTATAATTAATTGTCTACATAAATCTCTTCCACTTACAGTACTTAATCAACCAGATGCTTTAATGTTATGTTTTCTGTTTTTTTTGGTCCAGAAACTTTGGTTGATTACTTTTATCTGTACATTTGTGCCTTTTTAATTATGTATTTTGCCTTTCTGCAGCACCTACACTACCGTTCAAAAGTTTGGGGTCACTTAGAAAGGTCCTTGTTTTTGAAAGAAAAGCACATTTTTTGCCCATTAAAATAACATCAAATTGATCAGAAATACAGTGTAGACATTGTTAATGTTGTAAATTACTATTGTAGCTGGAAACGGCAGATTTTTTTATGGAATATCTAAGAGGCCCATTATCAGCAACCATCACTCCTGTGTTCCAATGGCACGTTGTGTTAGTTAATCCAAGTTTAGCATTTTTAAAGGCTAATTGATCATTAGAAAACCCTTTTTCAATTATGTTAGCACAGCTGAAAACTGTTGTCCTGATTAAAGAAGCAATAAAACTGTCCTTCTTTAGACTAGTTGAGTATCTGGAGCATCAGCATTTGTGGTTTTGTTTACAGGCTTAAAATGGCCAGAAACAAAGAAATTTCTTCTGAAACTTGTCAGACTATGTTCTGAGAAATGAAGGCTATTCAATTTGAGAAATTGCCAAGAAACTGAAGATTTCGTACAACACTGTGTACTACCTTCACAGAACAGCGCAAACTGGCTGCAACCAGAATAGAAAGAGGAGTATTGGGGCCCAATTGGCTAACAATTGCAAAAGGGTTTTCTAATGATCAATTAGCCTTTTAAAATGATAAACTCTGATTAGCTAACACAACATGCCATTGGAACACAGGAGTGATGGTTGCTGATAATGGGCCTCTGTACGCCTATGTAGATATTCCATAGAAAATCAGCCGTTTTCAGCTACAATAGTCATTTACAACATTAACAATTGTCTACACTGTATTTCTGATCAATTTTATGTTATTTTAATGGACAAAAAATGTGATTTTCAAAGAAATCTCTAAATGAACCCAAACTTTTGAACGGCAGTGAATATTATTACAATTGTGCCACATAATGGAAAGAGCTGCTGCTACTGTCAACTGTACTTAGGTTTCATTGTATCGCATTCAAGAGAAAGGATAAAAAAACATTATTATTATTATCATGTATCTAAAGCTGTATTTAGGAAATTTTCCAATCAGATGTAAGCTGTGTCTGATATTTATTGTGACATACTGAGGTTTTATTGCAAGAATACTATTTTCAGTAACAATGTTATTTGTGTAATAAAGTGTCTGCAAAGCATAACCTTCTCACGTCATTCACTGAGCGACAACATTAAGGGTTCCAACAATCCGGTAACTTTACCAAAATCACAAAGTTTTTCCAGATTTCCTGCTTAATTCCTTCCTAATTCTAGACAACCTGGGAATTTTGGTGGAGTTACTGGAATTTTGCAACCCGACGTACCTTGTAAAAGAGAAGGGATCAGATTCTCGCGTTGTGCTCATGGCACAGGTATTGGATTCTCTTGACACATATTGTATGTAGATCTAGAGGCAAAAGGTCATTGCACAAAATTGCGTCAGTTGTTTTCTATTTCACCAGTGCTTGTACAGTAGCTTATTGGACATGAATATTTTATGAAAACAAGCATTGCTTGCTGAGTTTAACTTATCCTTTTGGTTAAATATTTCTGATCATAATGTCAATATTCAAACTTATTCATTGAGACTGGGTTGACATTGATTGGAGTTCTTCAGATGGCTTCAGTCAGACGTTATTTTGCGGTGTGTTGGTTGAAAGGACACCTAGTGGTGAGCTGTAGAATATGTTTGGTTGGAGGGACACCTAGTGGTGAGCTGTAGAATATGTTTGGTTGGAGGGACGCCTAGTGGTGAGCTGAGCTGTAGAATATGTTTGGTTGGAGGGACACCTAGTGGTGAGCTGTAGAATATGTTTGGTTGGAGGGACACCTAGTGGTGAGCTGTAGAATGTTTGGTTGGAGGGACACCTAGTGGTGAGCTGTAGAATATGTTTGGTTGGAGGGACACCGGTGGTATTATTCACCCCTCTGAATGGCACCCATACGCAATCCATGTCTCAAGGCTTAAAAATCCTTCTTTAATCTGTCTCCTCCCCTTCATCTACACTGATCGAAGTGGATTTAACAAGTGACATCAATAAGGTATCATAGCTTTCACCTGGATTCACCTGGTCAGTCTATGTCATGGAAAGAGAAGGTGTTCTTAATTTTTTGTATACTCAGTGTGAACAGAACAATGAAAGTTTAGGGTTGTTTTTCAGAAATTTCGGTTGGACAATACTTGGAGCCAACCAGGGTTTTTGGAAAACCTGGGAATTTTCAGAAAGTTATTGGATATTCCTGATGGGCAGTAAAGGATTTTCTGATCACCTGATAGGCAGTAAAGTATTTTCTGATCACCTGATAGGCAGTAAAGTATTTTCTGATCACCTGATAGGCAGTAAAGTATTTTCTGATCACCTGATAGGCAGGAAGAGATTTTCTGATCACCTGATAGGCATCCAGATCAGCACATATGAAGAAAATTAGGTGAGTAGAGGAAGTCACCATTGAGACGCATCCATTGACCTCAGTCATATGTTCTGGAGAAATTATAGAATTTGTAGTTCAATCTTTTTTTTGCTATTCTCAACTACGATGATCTGTGATTATACAGTGTGTTGTAAAACGAGTTGTGAATTCATTATGTTTAATGATTGACCATCCCAAAGCAAGGGCAAACAATATGTGTTGCTCTCTTACGCTCTCTTATTTGACCCTCTTAGAGCTAAGCTACACAAGGTCAAGAAGACAGTCTGGCACCCTATTCCCTATGGTGATCTTCTTATGTCTTGGGCCCATAGGTCTCTTGTCAAAGTAGTGCACAATGGCTGCGTTTACACAGGCAGAAGAATTCAGATATTTTCTTTTTCACTAATTGGTCTTTTGACCAATCAGAACATCTCTAAAAAAGATCTGATGTTAAACAAAATCTGATGTGATTGGTCAAAAGACCAATTTGTGCAACAGTAAAACATCTGAATTGGGCTGCAGTTGTAAACGCAGACAAAGTTGGAAATCAACATAGCCACAGTAATTGAAACTCTTTACCCGCTAATTCAATGGGTACTGGTAATTCCCTGAACATTGATAAATGTCCAGAAACCGTAGGACATGATCAGAGAACAGATAGGACATTTTCAGAAACCAGATAGACATTTTAAAGGACTCTAGGGCTGCAAAAAAAAGAGGAAGGGAAGCTCTGCTAAAGTCCACAACAGTAAGTTTTGCATTCTGGGAAATGTAGTATTTTCCCCATATTGAACATTTTTATTTTAATATTAACTAAATATAATAACTTTGAATATTCACATACAGGTTTTGTTTTCCTTGATCATTTATTTTAAGAATTTGTCCTCTAAATCAATTTCAACAATATTTGATATGCATGTATATAACAACATGTTTGATGTTTTATGTACAGGATGTATATTTGTACAGACCACACCTAATGTGGAACAGAAAAAGGCATCGAATTAAATTAAAATTCGAATTGCAATTCTGTTTCATTTTCACTACTTCAATTCAAATTAAATTAAAATGCAAGACTTGAATTGGAATTTATGAGGCATTCTCAATTCCGTTGTGAATCGAGCCCAACCTTGTGTTAGAAGAAGAAGAAACCTTTATTGTCCATGATCTGTCAGAAAGTGGGAACATTATTTTCCTTTTTGACCCAACCCCCAAAACACACACACACACACACACAAAACACACACACACACACACACACACACACACACACACACACAACTGAGGGGTTTGGAAGCTCATTGTCAGCAACAGTGTGGCTCCCCGGCATAGAGTGCGTTTAGACAGGCAACCCACACCAGATTGGATTGGCCAAAATACCAATTAGTGAAAAAAAATAACAGAAGTAGGCTGCCTGCCTAACACAGCCATGTAGAACAGTTAGGGGTGCCTTGCTCAAGGGCACAACGGCAAGGGCACAATAGCCCGGCTATTGTGAAAGATTTGAGCTTTAGACGGTGGAATCAATACTTTCACCAAAGCAGTTCCTGTATACTCTGCTTCTTGTTTTTCAAGTTTGATTCTACCCATACTTGTGTTTTTGAGGCTTTGTAGGAATTATGTCTCTTTTCCCGCCCCTTAGTGACGACATACAAATTACGTTTTTTGGTTATTGGGGTGTATTCATTACGACAATTGTGTTGGAAAACGTTTCTTAAACGGAAACACACTGAACGAAATGGGGGCGGGACCTACCTGAATTAGTCCAATAGAAACTCTCGTTTTGCTCTGTTTGCTTACTTTTGGTTCTTAAACGGTAAACGGTTTCCGTAATGAATTAGCCACCACGGAGTGGAGTTTTGTCCGCTAGTAATGAATACGCCCCTGGTATTTTGAGATTTTTAATGATAGCTGTGATAGCGCAAGATGAAAATCCCCATGCATAATTGGTAGAGTAAAACTGCAAAACACACTTGGAATAAGGTAGATAAATCAGCATCCCTGCTAGTAACAGTGTCGGGACAATGTTGGCTGCAAACTAGCAACAACATTTTTTTCATTGCACACACATTCAGCAAGGTGTACTACTGTGTAGTTGGCAAGCTAGCTAGCTAAGCTGTCCGTGTTGTCAGAAGCCAAGCAGGACTAACTTACTTTGAAGGCATACAGACTCGACTAAGGGCGTTTCATATTAGATAAGGTAAGAGACGTTTAAAAAAAATTGTTTTAACGTTAAGTAAAAAAAAACAACAACACATTGTACATTTAAGTTCACTAAGCTTAACATAAAAAGGGGAGGCAATCGTGCCTGGCCAATGTTAACAAGTCGCTAGACATTTGTCAGGAAGTACAAGCTAACTGTGCTAGGTAGCTAACGCCGTTAGCCATGGACTAGGCTAAGAGCGAGGTGATGTTGTACCTGTCTGGATGGAGGAAGACCGATGAGTCATTCAGTCATTTTATCGGATGAAACGCTTTTTGAATTCCCCATTCAACTGAAAAAATGCTAGCTAGCTAACCCTAAGAAGATTTAGATAAGCATGTCATCCAACCCCAACGTTGATGTGATTTAGAACTATAAACGTCCTTTTCCGTTGCCCGAGTGAATGTTGATTGTAACGTCGTTAATAATTATTTCACTGTCTGTGTCAGCTTGTTATCATTTACATGGTGTAGAAGCTAGTTTACTAATGGCAAGTATCAGACCCAATGTTACTATTTCTATTCACATACTAATAATCCTGATCAGAATACGTTTCCAGGACACAGTCAGAGAACTGGTTCACTATCAGAAGACTATTCAATACATACATACATCTTCCTTGAACCCCATTGCAGTCTAGCCTAGTATATGTGTGTGTGTGTGTGTGTGGTCCACACAGAAAGGAAAAAAACATCAATCAGTAGCTACAATCCAACCTGGAGACCTTGCCCTTGCATTTCAAGGTTGGACTTGTTTTGGATTGGGCATCATCTGACTATCCTGGGCTGATTGTAGCATCCTGGTCGTGCTGTGACTGACATTTTGTTCCCATGACAGATGTCCAGTCTGAGGGTGATGGAAGGTTGCATGGTGGTGTGTGTGCGTGCCCAGGCAGATAAACAGTGTGTCACAAATAGCCCTATACACTACTTCTGACCAAAGCCCGATGACGAGGTGAAGTAGTCACTGACATTTGCGTGTGATACTGTTATTTTATTATTGCTCTTTTTAAATCATTTTTTCCCCACTTTTTTTTTTTGTAAATACTTTAACACTTATTTTTCCTTTACTTGCATTGTTGGTTAAGGTCTTGTAAGTAAGCGTTTCACTGTAAGGTCTACTACACCTGTTGTATTCCGCGCATGTGACAAATACAATTGGATTTGATGTCAGCGAAACGGTGTGGTCTTATCTCTGTCAAGCAAAAGAGGGAGAATGCTGCTGAATGCATATTTTCAGCAAAATGCTCTATATTTGAGCTTTCTAGCCTGTGTTCATTTGTGTTGAAAGTCACTGATAAAATGTAAGTCCTTTCTAGATGACAGCTCAGAGTAGGCTACTTCCTAGTCAGGTGAAAGGATATCAGCTAGGCCTAATATCGATGTGGAAACATTCGGAAGAAAAAACAGATATAATTGGTTGATGGTGCTAGAACAACATAATACACATTACTGTTATTGAACAAGGCTATTTTTGGCTAGTGTTCAACCTTTGGAAAGTGTGTCCATACTCTTCTGTTATAAATCTTACATGGGTCCTTTCTCTTCAGGTGAGTGGCCACTTCCACATTAATCCTGGTTCACTTGTGTCCCAGTTCAGCTGTAGGCCTATGCAATTCACTAGGTTGTCTTTCTATGCTATTGGCTGTATTCAAATAAAATCAAATGTTATTGGTCACATACACATATTTAGCAGATGTTATTGCGGTTGTTGCGAAATGCTTGTGGTGCTAGCTCCAACAGTGCAGTAATATCTAACAATTCACAACAATACACACATCTAAATAAAAAAGAAATGGAATTAAGGAATATCTACATATTAGGATGAGCAATGTCTGAGTGGCATTGAATAAAATACAGTAGAATACAGTGTATAAATATGAAATGAGTAAAACCGATTGGAAACATTATTCAGGGTAAAATGAGCGTGCACACAGTGTCTGTTGCACCCGTTCATAGTTGGCTACCTTTTAGTTCTTCAAAAGAGCAGATCTTGAAAGGGCATAGTTTTCCCAGAGCTGTCAACAGCCTGGAATATTTATGGTGGTTGAATTGGCTCAGTTCTTGTGGGCATTTGTAGAGCTACAACGACTCCAGGTGTATTTCACTCCAGAAATCCATTAGTTTTTTTTCATGAGGAATATAAAAATAAATAAAAGGCCTATGGCATGAATAGTTAGGATGATAATGTATTATACAGACAATTCTGCTGCTAACACAGATCTAGCTCTAGTGTCATTTAATTCAAGCTCCTTTTCCCTTGCCCTCTTCATCTCCCTCTCAATGTCTCTTCACTGAATTAGGTCTATTCATTTGTGCCATTCTGTCAGACAATGCCCTCCATTTTATTTTTACTTCAGTGGCATTCCTCCCTAGCCTTCCTCTCTGCTCGCTCAGACATGAGGATTACCCGGTTATAGCCGATAAGTACCCAGTGAAAAACTTCCAAAGTGTATCTCATCCTGCACCGTTAAAGGGAGGTTGTTAGGACAGCACACGTAACGGTCTGACCTTCCCTGTAATCTGGGTTTCACGTTCACTGTCTCTGCAATGACGTGACCCTGTTTGATAGTCCGCTCTGCTTCTTAATCAGCGGGAACAGGGAGGACAGCCGTGTGCGTCATGTTTAATTGCCGTCTTCCACTGTGTGTGTGTGTGTGTGTGTGTGTGTGTGTGTGTGCTGTATTGTCCATCCTCCACATGTGTTATATTGTGAGCACAAGTTAAAATATCCTTATTGGCCTCCAAACATTTGGGGCCTTTGTGATAATTTATTTTGTGGTGGACAAATAAAGCACATACATGTTTGTGTTTCAGGCAAGATAGTTAGAGGACAAAAAAGACATGCTGGGCTGTAAGGAACAGGACGACAGGAGCGTAGCACCAGCTCACTGGCTGTGACCCTCTAACGGAGTACGGTAACCCAGCACCCTGATTGTACAAGTAGACATGCACCAGGGATAAACCCATTCCCTTCCCCATCAAGTTCTTTAAACTACCCCCCCACCTCTTTCTCAGGGGGTCTAGTGGACCAGTTTGGGTCTCAGACAGGCAGGCCCTGGGGTAGGGAAGAGAGGGTGAGGGATAAAGCCTAGTTCTTTGGAGGCTGGGAGGTGAGGTGAGTGAGAGGTGTGGCATTTGGAGGAGGGAGTGCAGCAGGAGGCACAGGGCCAGCCACAGACAGGTCTGTGGTAGAGAGGGACAGGCCTCAGCCCCAGGACTCCCAGGGTCCCCAGCCGCAAGACGGCCCAGCCATGTCTAAAGGAGGTGAGGCTCCAGACGGCGGGGAACACCCTCGCTTCTTCGTAGGCTGCGACGACAACGAGGGCGAGGAATTGCTGGACCCCGGGCGGGTCATGGGCTACGACTGCCTCTACGAGAATGTGGAAGAAGAGGAGGAGGACGAGGACGACGAGATGTATGATTCGGTGAGTTGATTTGCCCATAGAGATCGTCAGAGTGGCTGAAGATAAAGCGTCCATCTTTCTAAAAAGAACATCATCCAAGTCATAACAAAATAGGCACAATTGAGACTGCAGTGGAGGCACTTGATTCTGCACTAAATGTAAATCTATGGCTTTTGATCGAAGTCCATTTTTAGGTGTAATATGCTCACGTATAAAGTAACTTTCCAGGTTCTGAATTGAGCAAAGGGTTCACACACAACAAAGTGAATCCTCAGTCTGTTCAAATCTTCACACAGACTGTTTCATACTGTTTTTGGAGCATCTAATAGTGTCATCATGGAAATTAGAGATTTATGTCACAGTACATGTTATAGGATTTGATCAGGATTTGGCTGAGATGTTGCAGTGGAAATTTGGAGTTGATCTCATATATTTGCATTGGGCATCTTTCTGAACATGCATATCATTTTTAATTAAGTATGTAACTAAACACTCAAATTAATTGCCTTCCATTCTAAAGCTTGTGATGATTGATTGAACATTCTATTTTGAATCAGCTTTGCTGAATATTGTCAGTTGTTATATAACTGTCAATGCCGTTTCTATCCTCTGTATGAAGAATTGATCGGCTTACATTTTCCCCAAAAATGTCCTTCTTTAATGTTCCTTGAACAATCCTAAATAAAATGATTGGTTTACATAACAAGTGTGTTGTGCCATTGTCATGCATGGTAAAATACTGGTATGATGACATAGTTTTTTAAAAAATGACCCAGAGTGGACAGTCAGTTGTCTAGAAAGAGGCTCATTAGGCAATCTACCAACTGACCTAAAGTAGGCAGTCCGATAGCTGTCTAGGGAGAGTCTCATAGCATCAAGTTCCTCTCCCCTCCCTAATCTGTAATGATCTCAAAACAAACCAAATGGTTGTCTCCTGGGAATTGGCTTTAACCTGTCCAGTTCTTGCCCACAAGTGGAAATTACTAAAAGAAGACAAGGCGAGGAGAGCACTTGAGACTATTGAGATGCACCCATTGGTGCCTATTCCTCCATCTCCTCTCCCTAGCGAGGGAGGCTCACGAGAGACTATTGCATTGCACCAAGGTTATAGGCTGTGTTCCAATACTCTATAGAATCCTGTCCTCATCTCCTTAACCCCTATTCCTCCATCTCTTCTCCCCTAGCCTCCTGAGAGGCAGATCGTGGTGGGCATCTGTGCCATGTCCAAGAAGTCCAAGTCCAAGCCCATGAAGGAGATCCTGGAGCGCCTCTGTCTGTTCAAGTACATCACGGTGGTGACCATCGAGGAGGAGGTCATCCTCAACGAGCCTGTGGACAACTGGCCACTCTGTGACTGCCTCATCTCATTTCACTCCAAAGGTTAGCGCTGGGTTACCATGCATGTGCGTATCAACAAGCACACAAGCGCATAAACACACATACACATGAATAAACACACACATACACCCTGGGTCAACATGGACACGCTGGGTTACCATGGACATGTGCGGACACACAAACACAATTTATAAACAAACAAACACAGTAGGGATGAGACAAATGTACAATGTTTAAATGGCCATTTTTTAAAATCTGTTTTCCATTAAAACAGTAAGTAAAATTCTACGAGAATTCACAATGCAGATGGTCTACATCGTGCTGCCTGTGGAGAGAGAGAACAGTTTATAATTTATGCTGCTCTTGCTTTTCACGAGAGTGGCGTGCGTAGGTTATTGTTGTCCAATCACAAGGCATCAAACCGGTTAGTTATCAGGAGATATCTAGGCTAATAGATTGGAAGGTTAGTTATCAGGGGATATCTAGGCTAATAGATTGGAAGGCTAGTTATCAGGAGATATCTAGGCTAATAGATTGGAAGGCTAGTTATCAGGAGATATCTAGGCTAATGGATGGAAAGCTAGTTATCAGGAGATATCTAGGCTAATAGATTGGAAGGCTAGTTATCAGGAGATATCTAGGCTAATAGATTGGAAGGCTAGTTATCAGGAGATATCTAGGCTAATAGATTGGAAGGCTAGTTATCAGGAGATATCTAGGCTAATGGATGGAAAGCTAGTTATCAGGAGATATCTAGGCTAATGGATGGAAAGCTAGTTATCAGGAGATATCTAGGCTAATGGATGGAAGGCTAGTTATCAGGAGATATCTAGGCTAATGGATGGAAGGCTAGTTATCAGGCGATATCTAGGCTAATGGATGGAAAGCTAGTTATCAGGAGATATCTAGTCTAATAGATTGGAAGGCTAGTTATTAGGAGATATCTAGGCTAGTAGATTGGAAGGCTAGTTATCAGGAGATATCTAGGCTAATAGATTGGAAGGCTAGTAATCAGGAGATATCTAGGCTAGTAGATTGGAATATTTGTTATCAGGAGATATCTAGGCTAATAGATTGGAAGGCTAGTTATCAGGAGATATCTAGGCTAATAGATTGGAAGGCTAGTTATCAGGAGATATCTAGGATAATAGATTGGAAGGCTAGTTATCAGGAGATATCTAGGCTAATAGATTGGAAGGCTAGTTATCAGGAGATATCTAGGCTAATGGATTGGAAGGCTAGTTATCAGGAGATATCTAGGCTAATAGATTGGAAGGCTAGTTATCAGGAGATATCTAGGCTAATAGATTGGAAGGCTAGTAATCAGGAGATATCTAGGCTAGTAGATTGGAAGGCTTGTTATCAGGAGATATCTAGGCTAATAGATCGGAAGGCTAGTTATCAGGAGATATCTAGGATAATAGATCGGAAGGCTAGTTATCAGGAGATATCTAGGCTAATAGATCTGAAGGCTATTTATCAGGAGATATCTAGGCTAATAGATCGGAAGGCTAGTTATCAGGAGATATCTAGGATAATAGATTGGAAGGCTAGTTATCAGGAGATATCTAGGCTAATAGATTGGAAGGCTAGTTATCAGGAGATATCTAGGCTAATAGATTGGAAGGCTAGTTATCAGGAGATATCTAGGCTAATAGATTGGAAGACTAGTTATCAGGAGATATCTAGGCTAATAGATTGGAAGGCTAGTTATCAGGAGATATCTAGGCTAATAGATTGGAAGGCTAGTTATCAGGGATTTTTAAAAACATTATCGATCCCAACTTTGAAACGTTCACACCCCAAACACATGCACATACGTAAACACACGCGCACACACACCACACACACACACACACACACACATATATATAGACAAACTCATACACACACATACTCACTTACCCACGCCCTCGCATATACAGCCCTCATTGTTTAGGTTGACACTGCTGTTCATTCATCACAAGACGGTTCAGTGTTTTGAAACGTCCAACATTGCGTAACCGTTACTGGAAGGAGGCAAGGAGGTGTTGTTTAAAGACAGAAGATACATGTGCTTCAGCACATACAGTATTTCCTTTAAGGGATACTTTTCCCAAATTAGGATGATTTGCACATGAAGTGTGAAAAAGGATAGGGAAAACAATATGTAATTGGGTAAAGTATCTCACACTGATTATGTAGCTCAAAGTTATTTCTAGATGATTTGGACAGTGCAACATACTAATATTGATAACATTGACTTGCATTGGATATGTGCCACACATGCTAAAAAGTTTGCATTTGGAAACAGTGGCCAGGTGAACAAAAGACTAGACAGCTTACAGGGTAGGACAACAGGGTAAGGGAAACTACACACATTTTTATTTTATTTGGCGAAACTATCCCTTTAATTAAGGAGTCACAGCACTGGTGCTTCTGACTTTGTGTTGTAATTGACATGTAATGTGTTTTCATTGTTTCCTGTGTCTGCACGTCCAAAGTTAAGTGGGGGTGGGGGGGTGGGGGTCACCCTGCTTTTCTTAAACCATTGCTTCGTCCCAAATTAGGGCTGGGAATTGCCAGGGACCTAATGATACGATATTATCACGATACTTGGGTGCGATGCAATACATAGAATCGTAATATATATTGTGAGTCGGTACTGTGATTTTATTGTGATTTGATTTGATGTTCCAAACATATTCCTTTTGCTGGGGGACAAGAGTGCCATGAGAAAACGACTTTTAGTCAGTCATGGAAATAAAAGTGCTGAAAACAAATAGGCTCCGTATTTAAAAGAAGATGAACAAGACATAAGAAGAAAAAAAGACAGAAATGTTGGTGCAGGTATAGCAAAGTAGCGCAAAAATTATATAGCGATATTGTCAACGATATAATATATCGTCAAAAATAATATCCTGATATGTACCAATTAAACCCCTCCCCCTTTTCCCTGCCTGCAATGCTTTGGACCAGGGCCCATATGTAAACAGACCTCTCCAACCAGCGATTTATTTACTACGTAGTCCTCGTCTGGCTGGCACACCACACCTATGTCACCCAAGAAGCTGTGATGTGATTTGGTCAGCTGCCAAGCGGCCTGTAGTTAAGTTTGTTTACGGCTGGTGGTTTATTTCAGCTTGTTGTTTAGACTCGTCCTCTAGACATCAACTCTAGCTGGTAACATAAGAGGTTTAGGATGTGTCCCAAAATACACCCTATTCCCTACATAGTGCACTACTTTAGACCAGAGCTCTATGGCACCCTATTCCCTACATAGTGCACTACTTTAGACCAGAGCTCTATGGCACCCTATTCCCTACATAGTGCACTACTTTAAACCAGAGCCCTGTGTACTGTGTAGGGAATATGATGCCATTTGGACGCTCATTAGTCATTTTGTCATATGAGCTAAACAGTAAAGCAAACATGTTACCTCTCAATGTATTGTAGAGAGAGAGAGAGAGAAACACATGCCCGTTTAGTTCACACAATCTCTGCTAGTAAGGCCTTTAAAGCACGGGCTTTACAAGGAAATGCCTTCGTATTAAATATTTTAGGAAATTAGCCGTTAGCGAATGTATTTTCCTCCGTCCTCCTGGCACAGAGGTCTTTTGAATGAGCTTGACTTCACCTCTGTTCTCCTACAAACACAAGTTGTTTTTATTGGTCTTTTTTTTTTTTAGGTTTTCCATTGGACAAAGCAGTAGCCTATGAGAAACTCAGAAACCCGTTTGTCATCAATGATCTGGATCTCCAGTACTACATCCAAGACAGGTAAGGTGATTGACAGTTGCTATGGGAATCATGACCATATGTGGTCAAAGGCATGTGTTGGACAATAGGTCATTCTTCACATTATGGTTGCTAATAGTCATCGGTGGATAACTGAACGATCCTGAAGTTTATAATCAAAGGGTGAATGATATGTTCCCCTCTGCCCATGTTTGATGCCTTGGCCTATGTCCCAATCAAGAGAATCTAGTGTTTTAATTTCTCATGAAACGAATACCACTGTTTCACTAAAGGCAAAGGTGTACAACTCTTGTCAGAGGGCAGCAGTGTATGCTTCCTCAAATTAATCTTGGGTTGGGTGTTTGATCATTAATTGATCAATCATGTTGAATGAAACACTAGAAAATACTCACTATAGACCATCCACAACAATGTCCTTCACTGTTTTCTAAACTTTTGCATTGTTCAATAATCCACTAGTCAAAAGGCATGTGTTGGACAATAGATCCTGACACGGCTGTTGCCCATTCTTCACATTATCTTCACAAAAGGGCTCCCGAGTGGCGCAGCGGTCTAAAGCACTGCATCTCAGTGCTAGAGGTGTCACTACAGATCCTGGTCCGATCCCGGGCTGTATCACATCCGGCTGTGATCAGGAGTCTCATAGGGCGGCGCACATTTGGCCCAGCGCCGTCCGGGTTAGGGGAGGGTTTGGCCTGGGGTAGTCCGTCATTGTAAAATAAGAATTTGTTCTTAATTAACTTGCCTAGTTAAATACAAAAATAATACAAAAAAAAAACACTGGTGGATTTTTAAACAATGCACTACTTTTGACCAGCCTTTATGGACTCTGGTTAAAAGCCATGTGTTGGACAGTATCTCCCGACATCACTGCAGCAATGGAAACATTGGAGGTTGCTTTCATTCTACACATTATGGTTGCTAATAAAAATCACTGGTAATGCTAAACGAGTGAAGGACATGAATCCCTTTTTTAGGAATGGTCTATAGTAAGTATTTTTAGTGTTTTTGTTTTCTCATGATTGATCAATCACCCAACCCAAGTTTAATTTGAGGAAGCATACAAACTGGAATACACTGCTGCCCTCTGATAAGAGTTGTGAAACAGTGGTATTCATAATGTCTCTGTGGATGGGAACAGTTTTATCATTCGCTATTTGACATCTACAATAATTTAGAACAAGTATTAAAATTTGGCGCCACGAAAGCATTTCACCCAGACAGACATGGATTTTGTCCCAAATGGCACCCTATTCCCTATATAGTGCACTACTATAGGGCTCTGGTCAAAAGTAGTTTATTATTAAGGGAATAGGGTGCCACTTGGGATACGTACATACACACTAGTGATGCGCGGGTTGACTCAGAACCCGCGGTTATATCCGTGGGGTGGGCGGGTTTAGGCTCATGACATTTTGTGTGGGTGAACGATGGGCAGGTGGGTTGAATAAAGATTAAACAATGCATTAAAATAAAAATCTCTAAATGTATATTTCTTGTGTAATTCATATCTATAGGCTAGATTCTGTCATTCATACCAATCGGCTAGATTGTTTAATTCATATCAACAGGCTATATCCTGCGATGCAGTGCCTTACACCGCTGCGCCACTCGGGAGCCCAAGATTTGTATTGCCTCCACACTGACGGTCACAGGTCATTGGAGGCAGTGAAATTCCACATGACCGTTTAGTCACGGTAATTAGGCTTCTCGAAGCGCTGATGCTTGTCATTAGTAGCCTACCAAACTTGCTAACTGCCTGGTACTCAGCACTCTCTTGTCCCTCTAATCACTCCGACATCAATGCAAATGTAATCGAAAATCGAATAAGACACTTCATGAGAGCTCATGTTGCGCAACATTTCTATAGGCTATGTAATTGCATGAGAAAAGAGTGATGGCTGCTAATAAAAAGAGGAGGATCCCATCAGCTCTCTATAGGCTAGGCCTACTATATTTCTCAACTATCCTAATATTAAGCACATTGCTTATATTTACAACAGGAGAATAGCCTACCTGGCTGGCATGAAAATGAACCACGGGGAAAAGTATCCTCCATTCGCTATTTTTTTTATTTCACCTTTATTTGGCACGGCAGTTAAGAACAAATTCGTATTTACAATGACGGCCTACCCCAGCCAAACCCGGACAATGCTGGGCCAATGATAATTGCATGATAATTGTCCATTCTAAATCTAAACAAATGTCACACATATTGTTTAGTATATGTAAATACAAGTTTAAATCAAGAAAAGTCTGATGGGTGACAATATTAGCCTATCACTTGTGAATGATGCCCAACCTAAGAAACAATGCCTTTTTTACGACTTGTTTGAGTCATAGTTGCACACCTCATGTAGCCTAGCCCATAGGCCTATATGTTTTAATAAGGTTAGTATCACACCTCATGTAGCCTAGCCCATAGTCCTGTATGTTTTAATAAGGTTAGTATCACACCTCATGTAGCCTAGCCCATAGGCCTATATGTTTTAATAAGGTTAGTATCACAACTCATGTAGCCTAGCCCATGGGCCTATATGTTTTAATAAGGTTAGTATCACACCTCATGTAGCCTAGCCCATAGGCCTATATGTTTTAATAAGGTTAGTATCACACCTCATGTAGCCTAGCCCATAGGCCTATATGTTTTAATAAGGTTAGTATCACACCTCATGTAGCCTAGCCCATGGGCCTATATGTTTTAATAAGGTTAGTATCACACCTCATGTAGCCTAGCCCATGGGCCTATATGTTTTAATAAGGTTAGTATCACACCTCATGTAGCCTAGCCCATAGGCCTATATGTTTTAATAAGGTTAGTATCACACCTCATGTAGCCTAGCCCATAGGCCTATATGTTTTAATAAGGTTAGTATCACACCTCATGTAGCCTAGCCCATGGGCCTATATGTTTTAATAAGGTTAGTATCACACCTCATGTAGCCTAGCCCATGGGCCTATATGTTTTAATAAGGTTAGTATCACACCTCATGTAGCCTAGCCCATTGGCCTATATGTTTTAATAAGGTTAGTATCACACCTCATGTAGCCTAGCCCATAGGCCTATATGTTTTAATAAGGTTAGTATCACACCTCATGTAGCCTAGCCCATGGGCCTATATGTTTTAATAAGGTTAGTATCACACCTCATGTAGCCTAGCCCATAGGCCTATATGTTTTAATAAGGTTAGTATCACACCTCATGTAGCCTAGCCCATAGGCCTATATGTTTTAATAAGGTTAGTATCACACCTCATGTAGCCTAGCCCATGGGCCTATATGTTTTAATAAGGTTAGTATCACACCTCATGTAGCCTAGCCCATAGGCCTATATGTTTTAATAAGGTTAGTATCACACCTCATGTAGCCTAGCCCATAGGCCTATATGTTTTAATACGGTTTGTATCACAACTGAAGTGGCCCAAAAAAATGAAGCACATTAATCCGCTTTACAAGGCGTGTAGAGCCTAACTGGCATATATATAAGCAGTGTGTGAGTTTCAAGTTCGGGAAAGACAATTTTCACCATTAAAAATGCACCTTTTATAATAAAAGTATTACATGCATAATTGCATTTGCAGTCACTTTTCATAATGTTTTCTGCTAATGGAACATTAGCACTTATAGCCTACTACCACGTGCTCATTGCTGTGCTTATAATGTGAAGAAATAGCCTAATAGTTTCTAACATTTTAAGCTAAACGTTCTGATCTGTTGCGTCAGCCACATTGCATAAAAAAAGTTTTTTTGATGCTAGTGGTTGTGTTCATTTGGGATCTATTGCATCCCACAACTGTCCCAGACTGTTTGAGATATTGAATGAATGTCTTGGAAGATAATGATTCATAACAGAAACGTGTATATATAATAGCGTATTATAAACTGGGTGGTTCGAGCCCTGAATGCTGATTGGCCTAAAGCCGTGGTATATTTGACTACATAAGAACTGCCCTTAGCCATGGTCTATTGGCCATATACCACATCCCCTCGAGCCTTATTGTTACTGATACACCAAACACACCACCTAATTTCCGCATGCGAATGTCAGTTACTAGACAGAATGAGCTTTTGATTGAAACAGCGTGTGAATGCAGGTTACTAGGTAGAATGGGCTTTGATTGAAACAGCGTGTGAATGCAGGTTACTAGGTAGAATGGGCTTTGATTGAAACAGCGTGTGAATGCAGGTTACTAGGCAAAATGGGCTGTGATTGAAACAGCGTGTGAATGTCGGTTACTAGGCAAAATGGGCTGTGATTGAAACAGCGTGTGAATGCAGGTTACTAGGCAAAATGGGCTGTGATTGAAACAGCGTGTGAATGCAGGTTACTAGGCAAAATGGGCTGTGATTGAAACAGCGTGTGAATGCAGGTAATTAGGCAAAATGGGCTGTGATTGAAACAGCGTGTGAATGCAGGTAACTAGGCAAAATGGGCTGTGATTGAAACAGCGTGTGAATGTCGGTTACTAGGCAAAATGGGCTGTGATTGAAACAGCGTGTGAATGCAGGTTACTAGGCAAAATGGGCTGTGATTGAAACAGCGTGTGAATGTCGGTTACTAGGCAAAATGGGCTGTGATTGAAACAGCGTGTGAATGCAGGTAACTAGGCAAAATGGGCTGTGATTGAAACAGCGTGTGAATGCAGGTAACTAGGCAAAATGGGCTGTGATTGAAACAGCGTGTGAATGTCGGTAACTAGGCAAAATGGGCTGTGATTGAAACAAAATGCAGGAAGGTTATATGTAAGTGTTTCACTGTAAGGCCTGTTGTACACCTGCGACAAATAAATGTTGATTTGATTTATATAGTAAACACCATCTGCTCTAATTTTCTTACAAAACAGTTGCAAGAAGATCTACATGCATATTCCGGTCTAAATGCATGCATTAATGTAGGCTACGCTGGCCCACAAAACCATCCTGTTGTCCCGCATTTGGGTGTTTTTATATGCGGTCACCCTACCGGCATGAGTGAGAAAAAAGAACCTGCTGGAAAGTAGCCTCCATCTGCTATTGTAGTGAGTGTGATGACATGTCTTTATCCCCTGCCCCTGTTCCTGCCCATTTGCTAATGGTCCACTCTAAGTCAAAACTAATTTGACATATTATTAAAGACGAGATTCAATTGAGAATAGTCTGATGGGTGAAAATATGATCACTTGATGAGAGAACAGTTTGTGCAGCCTGAGGCAAGGAATAGAACTCAAGCTTTTTTTCCCATTATTTTTCTCAAATCATCAGTAGCAAATAGTCGCATCATACAGACCATATATATTTTTATTTCTAAGACATTTTAAGGTTTGTATCATTCACAACTAAAGTTACCAAATAACTCTAAATAAAATGTATTTATATAGCCCTTCTTACATCAGGTGATAGATATATCAAAGTGCTGTATAGAAACCCAGCCTAAAACCCCAAACAGCAAGCAATGCAGGTGTAGGAGCACGGTGGCTAGGAAAAACTCCTTAGAAAGGCCAGAACCTAGGAAGAAACCTAGAGAGGAACCAGGCTATGAGGGGTGGTCAGTCCTTTTCTGGCTGTGCCGGGTGGAGATTATAACAGAACATGGCCAAGATGTTCAAATGTTCATAGATGACCAGCAGGGTCAAATAATAGTAATCACAGCGAACAGGTCAGGGTCTGAAACCATCTGTTGCTGGCAGTAGTGCAGCTGCATGACCTGTACTAGTATTACTGAGCCTCAATTCCACCTGGCAAAGTTAGCATTTCCTTCTCATTTAACTTCTCAAAATATTGCCATACAGGAACTCACTTTTGTCCCTTGCCTTTCTCTGATTGATCCAACTGTTAACGACGATGGCGTTGTGATGGTGAATCGACTCCAAATTAATTGATTCCTTGACGACTTGCACGTCAACTCCCGATGTTGACTCCCATTTCTGAGTGTCGATGGTAAAAAGTAGTGCACTATATAGGTAATACTGTGCTGATTTGGACGCACCCCATTGCTGATTTGCTGTACATTGGGCCTATCCTATATTTACGATATGATGAAACAAAACTTGACACCCACCACTTGATACAGTGTTAAATGCTAAGTCATTGTACAGGCTAATGAAAGGCCAGTTCAATCAAGAAGCAGGGTGAAAAGGGATACTTCGGGATTTTGCCAATCTACTTCCAAAAAGTAAATTAACTCGTGGATACTATTTTAGTCTCTGTGTCCAGTATGAAATACATTTTGCGAGCCAATGGTAACTAGCGTTAGCACAATAACTGGAAGTCAGATACCCATAGACTTCATCATTGCGCTAACGCTAGCTAGCAATTGCTCTGGCACTAGTTAGCAACTTCCATAAAACCACGTGCAGAGACAGAATATTGGAATCCATGAGTTAATGTAACTCCGGGGAAGAGGATAAAGGGCTAAAATCCTGACGTATCCCTTTAAGAAAGTGGTCACATTCAGAAAGACTTGAAACAGCACACAGCTGTTTTAAAGGTGAAGCCTTGCTGCAGGCTAATTGACGCCACACAGCTAATGAAAAGAGTGGTTTTGATCCCTGTGTTGTTGATGCTCAGTCAGCTGATCTAGCATTTCTCTTCCTCCAGGAGGGAGGTGTACCGGATTCTGAAGAACCAGGGCATCCTGCTCCCACGTTACGCCGTTCTCAACAGAGACCCTGCGAGACCAGAGGGTTAGTACCCAGTACCTTAAAGGTCAAAGCAGGGTAGCCTAGTGGTTAGAGCGTTGGACTAGTAACCGGAAGGTTGCAAGTTCAAATCCCTGAGCTGACAAGGTACAAATCTGTCGTTCTGCCCCTGAACAGGCAGTTAACCCGCTGTTCCTAGGCCGTCATTGAAAAAAAGCAATGTTTCTCAATCCTGGTCCAGGCAACCCAAAGTTGTGCACATTTTTCTTAGTTTTTCAAGAGGCTTGATGATGAGTTGATTGGTTGAATTACGTTTTTGGATGCTAGGGAAAAATCTAAAATGTGCTTTCAGACTTCAAAAGTAATCTAATGTCAAGATGAGTACTTATCATGTATATCGATCCAGCTATGCCTCAAACTCCAAGATTAATGGAAAAGATGAGCACAGCCAATCTTTAAATCAAATGGTGCTTCTCTTTTCCATTCATCGGTATTGTGTATTGTGACATATAGCTGGATCTACAAAAGGGATGGCCTGGGATGTGGACTTAGCTCAACAGAAGAACAGGTTTGAGGTTTGCACACATCAGACAAGCTTTGAAGTGTAATGTCCCTTTAAGTTTATTCGTAGAATATGGGGCACGTTCTCAAAATGCGCCTCTGTATACCTTAATGATGTTGACAAAAAAAGTGTTTCAGTATAGGGAAGTAGCATTATGAATCACTGTCAGATCAGTGTTTAGACCATTGTGTTATTCTTCATTTGATTTCTGCCCAGAACCTCACGTTAGACTGTAAACATCCTGTTTCTGGTCCACTGCTTGGTCTGTGCCATAGTTTTTTTTGTTGTTGTAGTTTATTCTTATGATAATCCAAACAGAAATTGTGTCCAAAGATTTACTCACAAAACCACATTTCCATCCACAGTAAAGTTCAACCATGTCTAAAGGAAATTATGGACAGCTGTGATCGATCCAACCATGTTCAGCATGATTGGATCTTTTTGTGTCTGTAAATTGAATTATGTGAGAAATGGTGGCGGAAATGCCTTTTTTATGCGCCAATATTGATAAAATAACCACTTATCCATAATAATCTCATGTAGACTAGTCTACCCACACATCCTATCGCACTATATGGGCAAGCTGTTGGCCAGAGTGCCAAGACCAGAGGAGGCACCTTTGCTATTCTACGCAACAGTTTTTTTTTTTGTGACAAAACTATCAGAGTTGAAAATGTGATGATAAACACATTGAACTTTAGATTTTTATTTGGTACGTGACAATTTAAAGCGAAAAGGTACATTTTCTGTGCACTGCTTTCATCACACACTAATTTCTATCCTCAACGAGTCCGTTTGGTGGAAACACCGTTGGTGGGGAAATGTGCATATTGTCTTTATGCAGGATTGTGAATATTTGCATGAAAACCTAGCCAGTGATGTTAATTGTCTGGTTCAATATGTCAGCTCAATATACAAAACACATTTTTAACATTTTCAAATCTGTCGTATCTGGAATGGAATCAATCAGGACTGCTTTAAATTCCTCTCTCGTCCTTTAGATCGCTGCAAACATAAGATTACTGGCATGTAGAAAGGCTACAGGGATTAAACTGTTTTACATTTCAGTCTTAAAATGGCAACTAGCCATGACTGTGAAACAGATGGGGAAACAATACTGTTTTAGTGGAAACAATCCTGTCCAAAAGGACAATGCAGCCATTTGGCATCTGAAATGAACCCCCACCATCATGTTCAAATCCAATAGGAATATGAGCTACGGCTGGATAGACCTGTTCATACCACATCTGTTGCTGTTGGCAAATAAAGGCCATTCAGCTACGGCTTAAATTTTGCTCATTCCCTTGATGGTAGAGCTTTATCTTTTGGCAAAGAGACCTAATCGCGTCTCTTAACATATTATCTGCTAGCCTTTCCCAAGTGTACGTCATCAACACTTCTCTGAGATGAATTTATAATCAGACCATTGATCATTCAGGATGCCTCATTGTCTAGGTTGGATGCCTCATTGTTGTTTGAATGGCTACCACACAATGTTTGAATGGGCACCAGGTCTAATCCAGTCCTGGTACACAGGGTTGTGTTCATTAAAATGAAAACGTTCAGATAGGCCTATAGGCTCAGCTGTGTAATGTAGCTGCAGTGAACCGTGTGTGTGTTAGCAGCTGTCTCGTTCCCATCCACCCCCTGCTCTGAGGAGTAAAACTGGAGCACCACTAGGCCTGGGAGACCTGCTTCCTGTCTGTCCTGTCTCAGCTCTGCACTGCTTAGTGATTATACACCCACTCACACTGGTGTTTGGATCTCTCTCTGCCACGTTCCCTCTCTCCTGCTTGCTCTCGCTCTCTCGCACTCGCTCTTGCTCTCCCTTTTCCAGGATGATGTACTGTAGACTAGTCCTTCTGTCTCCTCTGTCTCTGTCTTTCTCGCTCTCCTCTCTTTCCCTGTTTTTCTCTACTGGTTCTCTAGTATGGGTGGCCAATTTAAGGAGGCCATCTGTGGACATGACAGCTGTCTGCTTTGACCTCTCTGACTCTAGGCTTCCATTGTGATAGATGGGATACACTATGGTGTTTCTTTTCCTTTTAATGAAATGGAATCTCTTCTACAATTCCATGTTGTTTCGTCTCTACGTTCATATTTATTGAAATTCTGTAGAGTTCCGTGTATTTACCAGAGGATGTTGAGAAGGCCTATTTAGAACAGCCAATGGGCTTTCGTCAACTAAACTAAATCACCCCGCCCAGTGTGTCAGAACACGTACGGGGACTTTTCAGACCAGCATCCTGTTGATAGGCCTATTAGCCTGAAACGAACCATATCCTCAACCGATTGGTAAATTAAATATCAGATTGCACGTCTGCCGCGTCCACTTAGTTTTTCCCGTTGGAACAGGCCTTTTCAGGCACGCAGCAGTAAAGATGGCTGCTGTGGAATCTAGCAGATAAGCCTCTGTGCAAACGAAGAAACCTTCCCTCCCAAAGTCTGGTTGTGTCCTAGCCAGTGGGGGTCACAGGTACTTTACTCACACATAGTCACTGCCATGCAGGCTTTTATTAGATATTCGGTTAATAGGTGAGAAACCATCTGGCCCCATTTTAATGTAGCAGTTTAGTGACTGTGCTGTTTTGGGGGGGTTCTCAGTGAGGTACATGCAGATTGGCAACCCTATGCTTTAGCCAATTTATTTAAAGCCGCTATGCTGCATCAGTTGGGCAACAGGTTATAATGCTTTTAAAGGGAGCATTATATTTCAGATGGTTGACAACATAATTTAATTGTCATTCAATTTAAAGCAGAATGTCATTTTTAAAAAGTCACCAGAAGTGACCTTCTCAGTTCTACACAAAAAATATCACAGGGGTGCCCCCCTCCCCCCAACACACACTCTTACTTTGCCTCCGCTGCTAAACTAAAATCCTAAAGGAAACACTGCCCTGGCATAAAAATATTAGTTTCCCTTTCTGTTGGATGAAGCCAGATTATAAAAGGAGAAAAGCATCAATGTATGAAATTCTCATTCTGCCTCACAGCAAGAGGCCTCTTTTGAACTATCAGGATATCCAAGGACATATCTGTTTTTGTCCATTTTCTATCTCTTTTGCATTACAAGCGCCCTAAACCAACAATGCAGTTAAAAAATAAAAATACCTACCAAAAAAGAAGAAGAAGAAGAAGAAGAAATAAACGTAACAAATAATTAAAGAGCAGCAGTAAAAGAGGATTGGTAACAACTCTTCTGTGACGCAGACACTGTAGAAACACTGTACTAACACCAGCACAAACAGATCTGGGACCAGGCTACAGAATTGGTTGGTTTGGTGCTGGACTATTAAATGACTGCACAGGGTATATCTCTTTGACCAGGGTTAGTGACCACTGTTGTACAGTAAAGAGTTGCTGCTAAGGGGTCTGATTTGAAGATCAAGGCCTGCTAATCCCATAGATAACCAGTTGTATGTGCCGTGTCTATCCAGAGTGTAACCTGGTGGAGGGGGAGGACCACGTGGAGGTGAACGGTGAAGTGTTCCAGAAGCCCTTTGTGGAGAAGCCTGTGAGTGCCGAGGACCACAATGTCTACATCTATTACCCCACGTCGGCCGGAGGGGGCAGCCAGAGGCTCTTCCGCAAGGTTAGGATGCACACAAAAGGTCATGACATCCATCCATACACCAATAGGCCATATATATATATATATATATAAGATAATATATATAATATATATAAGAAAATAAAGGGAACACTAAAATATTTATCAACCCATGGATGTCTGGATTTGAAGTGACACTCAAAATTAAAGTGGAAAACCACATTCCAAGCTGATCCAACTTTGATGTAATGTCCTAGATCTGAATGAATGAAATATTCTTATTAAATACTTTTTTCTTTACATAGTTGAATGTGCTGACAACAAAATCACACACAAATTATCAATGGAAATCAAATTTATCAACCCATGCATGTCTGGATTTGGAGTGACACTCAAAATTAAAGTGGAAAACCACACTACAGGCTGATCCAACTTTGATGTTATGTCCTTAAAACAAGTCAAAATGAGGCTCAGTAGTGTGTGTGGCCTCCATGTGCCTGTATGACCTCCCTACAACGCCTGGGCATGCTCCTGATGAGGTGGCGGATGGTCCCCTGAGGGATCTCCTCCCAGACCTGGATTAAAGCATCCGCCAACTCCTGGACAGTCTGTGGTGCAACGTGGCATTGGTGGATGGAGCGAGACATGATGTCCCAGATGTGCTCAATTGGATTCAGGTCTGGGGAACGGGTGGGCCAGTCCATAGCATCAATGCCTTCCTCGGGCCAGATGAGGTCTAGCATTGTCTTGCATTAGGAGGAACCCAGGGCCAACCGCACCAGCATATGGTCTCACAAGGGGTCTGAGGATCTCATCTCGGTACCTAATGGCAGTCAGGCTACCTCTGGCGAGCACATGGAGGGCTGTGCGGCCCCCCCAAAGAAATTCCACACCATGACTGACCCACCGCCAAACCGGTCATGCTGGAGGATGTTGCAGGCAGCAGAACGTTCTCCACGGCATCTCCAGACTGTCACATGTGCTCAGTGTGAACCTGCTTTCATCTGTAAAGAGCACAGGGCGCCAGTGGCGAATTTGCCAATCTTGGTGTTCTCTGGCAAATGCCAAACGTCCTGCACGGTGTTGGGCTGTAAGCACAACCCCCACCTGTGGACGTTGGGCCCTCATACCACCCACATGGAGTCTGTTTCTGACCGTTTGAGCAGACACATGCACATTTGTGGCCTGCTGGAGGTAATTCTGTAGGGCTCTGGCAGTACTCCTCCTGCTCCTCTTTGCACAAAGTCGGAGGTAGCGGTCCTGCTGCTGGGTTGTTGGCCTCCTCCACGTCTCCTGATGTACTGGCCTGTCTCCTGGTAGCGCCTCCATGCTCTGGACACTACGCTGACAGACACAGCAAACCTTCTTGCCACATCTCGCATTGATGTGCCATCCTGGATGAGCTGCACTACTAGAGCCACTTGTGTGGGTTGTAGACTCCGTCTTATGCTACCACTAGAGTGAAAGCACCGCCAGCATTCAAAAGTGACCAAAACATCAGCCAGGAAGCATAGGAACTGAGAAGTGGTCTGTGGTACCCACCTGCAGAACCACTCCTTTATTGGGGGATGTCTTGCTAAATGCCTATAATTTCCACCTGTTGTCTATTCCATTTGCACAACAGCATGTGAAATTTATTGTCAATCAGTGTTGCTTCCTAAGTGGACAGTTTGATTTCACAGAAGTGTGATTGACTTGGAGTTACATTGTGTTGTTTAAGTGTTCCCTTTATTTTTTTGAGCAGTGTGTATATATATATATATATATATATCACACACACACTATAAGTATATGGACACCTAAGTATATGGACACATTCGGCTATTTCAGCCACACCCGTTGCTGACAGGTGTATAAAATTGAGCACACAGCCATTCAATCTCCATAGAAAACCACCACAGTCAGTAAAATGGCCTTACTGAAGAGATCAGTGACGTTCAATGTGGCACAGTCATAGGATGCCACCTTTCCAACAAGTCAGTTTGTCAAATTGCTACCCCAGTCAGCTGTAAGTGAAGTGGAAACGTCTAGGAGCAACAATGGCTCAGTTGCGAAGTGATAGGCCACACAAGCTTACAGAATGGGACCGAGTGCTGAATATTATTTTTTTAATCGTCTGTCCTCTGTTGCATCAGTCGTTACCGAGTTCCAAACTGCCTCTGGAAGCAACTTCAGCACAATAACTGTTCGTCGGGAGCTTCATGAAATGGGTTTCCAAGGCTAAGCAGCCACACACAAGCCTAAGATCACCATGCGCAGTGCCAAGCGGAATTGTGTAAAGCTCAATGCTATTGGACTCTGGAGCAGTGAAAATTCATTCTCTGGAGTGGTGAATCATGCTTCACCATCTGGCAGTCTGACGGACGAATCTGCCTTTGGCGGATGCAATGAGAACGCTACCTGCCCCAATGCATAGAGCCAACTGTAAAGTTTGGTGTTGGAGTAATAATGGTCTGGGGCTGTTTTTCGGGCTAAGCCCCTTAGTTCCAGTAAAGGGAAATCTTAATGCTACAGCATACAATGACATTCTAGATGATTCTGTGCTTCCAGCTTTGTGGCAACAGTTTGGGGAAGGCCCTTCCAGTTTCAGCATGACAATGCCCCCATGCACAAAGTGAGGTCCATACATAAATGGTTTGTTAAGATCAGTGTGGAAGAACTTGACTGCATTGACCTCAACCCCATCAAACACCTTTGGGATGAATTGGAACGCTGACTGCGAGCCAGGTCTAATCGGCCAACATCAGTGCCCTACCTCACTAATGCTCTTGTGGCTGAATGGAAGCCAGTCCCCACAGCAATGTTCCAACATCTAGTGGAAAGCCTTCCCATAAGAGTGGAGGCTGTTATAGCATCAAAGGAGGGACCAACTCCATATTGATGCCCATGATTTTGTAATGAGATGTTCGATGAGCAGGTGTCCACATACTTTTGGTCATGTAATACACATACACACAGTCAGCTGTCAACATTCCTAACTAAGGCCATAACTCAGTGCTCTAGCAACAACTCTGCAGTGTTTACAAGCCCCTAATACAATTTCCTACTAACTAGAGCCTGCTAGAACCTGTACAAGCCACTAACACCCTGCAGGGCTAGCTAGGGCCTCTGCAAGGCTAGCTAGAGCCTCTAACCCCCTGCAAGGCTAGCTAGAGCCTCTAACCCCCTGCAAGGCTAGCTAGAGCCTCTAACCCCCTGCAAGGCTAGCTAGAGCCTCTAACCCCCTGCAAGGCTAGCTAGAGCCTCTAACCCCCTGCAAGGCTAGCTAGAGCCTCTAACCCCCTGCAAGGCTAGCTAGAGCCTCTAACCCCCTGCAAGGCTAGCTAGAGCCTCTAACCCCCTGCAAGGCTAGCTAGAGCCTCTAACCCCCTGCAAGGCTAGCTAGAGCCTCTAACCCCCTGCAAGGCTAGCTAGAGCCTCTAACCCCCTGCAAGGCTAGCTAGAGCCTCTAACCCCCTGCAAGGCTAGCTAGAGCCTCTAACCCCCTGCAAGTCTAGCTAGAGCCTCTAACCCCCTGCAGGGCTAGCTAAAGACTGTACAAGTCACGGTACAGCATTCATGGCTGTCCATGTAATTTCTCTCCACCTGATCTTCCCTCTAGATTGGAAGCAGAAGTAGTGTTTATTCGCCCGAGAGCAATGTGCGAAAAACTGGATCCTACATTTATGAAGAGTTCATGCCAACGGATGGAACTGATGTGAAGGTAAATCCCATTAGCCAACAGCCGTTTGTGTTAAACGTGTTTACTTCAGTGTTTTCCATTCTACTGTCTAAAAAATAGGGCATCCTCAGGGGTGAATTTAGAGTCAATATTTGCCTTAAAGAACAACATAATAGGATTTATGTGTTATGCCTCGTGGAAGACTGTCTCGGTTTCAAAAATGATGAGAGGAGAGTGACTGTGCAAATCTAGACTGCGGAGTCTGCCGAAATAGGAGAACTCCAACCCAGCAGTATATATATCATTCTGCTTATCTCATGGGCTCAGCTGAAAAGGGATCTAGCTAAAACCACATATTATGTCTACGTTCCAAGTGGCGTAGGGCCCATAGGGTACCACTTGGGACAAGCTATATTTACTATCTGGGACCAGCTGAAATAGGGCAGCTAAAAATGCTCATTATATTTACTTTGCAGGATCAGGCACCAGCTTTTAGTTACACAGCTGATAAAAGGCGAGGACAGTGAGGCCACTAGATTCAGTATTTCAGTGTGTATGTCCATGGTCTTTGCTTTGAGCACCACAGTCAAGGCTGTGTCCCGAATTGCACCCTATTCAGTGCACTACTTTTGACCAGGGCCCCTACTCTCAGAGAACAATGGAAGTAGAATAGATAAATAAAAAAATAAAAAAAATCATAAATGCTGGATAGGTAACCATCATTTTGTGGTTGTGTGTGGGGGGCGGTGTCTGTGTGTGGGGTGGTCTTGGTCCTTAGGTGTACACAGTGGGGCCGGACTACGCCCACGCGGAGGCCAGGAAGTCCCCGGCCCTGGACGGCAAGGTGGAGCGGGACAGTGAAGGCAAGGAGGTGCGCTACCCTGTTATCCTCAACGCCCGCGAGAAGCTCATCGCCTGGAAGGTCTGTCTGGCCTTCAAGGTAACCAGGGACAACACGCTAGCAACCGGTAACCAGGGACAACACACCAGCAACCAGTAATCAGGGACAACACGCTAGCAACCATGACCTTAAGCTCTGCCAAGACTGTTGTTATGTCCCAAATGTCACCCTATTCCCTACATAGTGCACTACTTTGTACCAGAGCCCTGACCCTCTGGTCCAAAGTGATGTACTGTATAAGGAACAAGCTACCGTTTAGGACCAAGCCAGGGACTTGACTCATTATCCTTAGTCTGACTTGATTAAGGTGGACAGCCCTGTGGAATAGACCAAGCAAAGGTGATGGGGGTTGTCTAAAGAGAGACAAGTGGCCTAAATGCTAGGAAACACAGAGTAGAAGTGCCTTAAGTATCCAAGTTCCCTAGAGACTAAATAGAATGTAGTGCCCAAATTGTAACACATTATCAGAAATATCAAAGTATATCAAGACATTGTCTGTTTTCAATTATGGCCCAATAATGTGCATTCCATCTGATTAATCAAATAATGTATTTTAATATTCTTTGATACTGTGTACAGTAAACTGCTTTCAATGACGATAGGTTTCAATTCCCGTATCTGCCTTACCAGTGAACCATAAAGGCCTGTTTGCAACTTTGGATAGTGAGGTTTAAATGTCACATCTCTGATTCTCAGTTTCACTTCTCCTTTCTCTTGACAGCAAACGGTCTGTGGTTTCGACTTGCTACGTGCCAACGGCCAGTCGTACGTGTGTGACGTCAACGGCTTCAGCTTCGTCAAGAACTCCATGAAGTACTACGACGACTGTGCAAAAATACTGGGGTCAGAATACACATTTTGGAGAAAAGAAATGACTAATTATTGTTGCTAAAATTTTACAGTTTGCAAATGATCTTAATCATTTAAGTAATTAGTTATGGGTATTCCTAAATGAATGAAATAGGTTATGTAGTACTTTAGATGGAAGACGCTTCATATGATGTCTAATGTTGCCTTGTAAAAATAATGAAGGTTTTTTAAAATTTATTTTTATATATATATAAAATACAGTGCCTTGCGAAAGTATTCGGCCCCCTTGAACTTTGCGACCTTTTGCCACATTTCAGGCTTCAAACAAAGATATAAACTGTATTTTTTTGTGAAGAATCAACAACAAGTGGGACACAATCATGAAGTGGAACGACATTTATTGCATATTTCAAACTTTTTTAACAAATCAAAAACTGAAAAATTGGGCGTGCAAAATTATTCAGCCCCCTTAAGTTAATACTTTGTAGCGCCACCTTTTGCTGCGATTACAGCTGTAAGTCGCTTGGGGTATGTCTCTATCAGTTTTGCACATCGAGAGACTGACATTTTTTCCCATTCCTCCTTGCAAAACAGCTCGAGCTCAGTGAGGTTGGATGGAGAGCATTTGTGAACAGCAGTTTTCAGTTCTTTCCACAGATTCTCGATTGGATTCAGGTCTGGACTTTGACTTGGCCATTCTAACACCTGGATATGTTTATTTTTGAACCATTCCATTGTAGATTTTGCTTTATGTTTTGGATCATTGTCTTGTTGGAAGACAAATCTCCGTCCCAGTCTCAGGTCTTTTGCATACTCCATCAGGTTTTCTTCCAGAATGGTCCTGTATTTGGCTCCATCCATCTTCCCATCAATTTTAACCATCTTCCCTGTCCCTGCTGAAGAAAAGCAGGCCCAAACCATGATGCTGCCACCAACATGTTTGACAGTGGGGATGGTGTGTTCAGCTGTGTTGCTTTTACGCCAAACATAACGTTTTGCATTGTTGCCAAAAAGTTCAATTTGGGTTTCATCTGACCAGAGCACCTTCTTCCACATGTTTGGTGTGTCTCCCAGGTGGCTTGTGGCAAACTTTAAACGACACTTTTTATGGATATCTTTAAGAAATGGCTTTCTTCTTGCCACTCTTCCATAAAGGCCAGATTTGTGCAATATACGACTGATTGTTGTCCTATGGACATAGTCTCCCACCTCAGCTGTAGATCTCTGCAGTTCATCCAGAGTGATCATGGGCCTCTTGGCTGCATCTCTGATCAGTCTTCTCCTTGTATGAGCTGAAAGTTTAGAGGGACGGCCAGGTCTTGGTAGATTTGCAGTGTTCTGATACTCCTTCCATTTCAATATTATCGCTTGCACAGTGCTCCTTGGGATGTTTAAAGCTTGGGAAATCTTTTTGTATCCAAATCCGGCTTTAAACTTCTTCACAACAGTATCTCGGACCTGCCTGGTGTGTTCCTTGTTCTTCATGAGGCTCTCTGCGCTTTTAACGGACCTCTGAGACTATCACAGTGCAGGTGCATTTATACGGAGACTTGATTACACACAGGTGGATTATATTTATCATCATTAGTCATTTAGGTCAACATTGGATCATTCAGAGATCCTCACTGAACTTCTGGAGAGAGTTTGCTGCACTGAAAGTAAAGGGGCTGAATAATTTTGCACGCCCAATTTTTCAGTTTTTGATTTGTTAAAAAAGTTTGAAATATCCAATAAATGTCGTTCCACTTCAGGATTGTGTCCCACTTGTTGTTGATTCTTCACAAAAAAATACAGTTTTATATCTTTATGTTTGAAGCCTGAAATGTGGCAAAAGGTCGCAAAGTTCAAGGGGGCCGAATACTTTCGCAAGGCACTGTGTATATATATATATATATATATATATATCTCACACACACACACACACACACACACATCTAAAAATAACACATCTAAAAATAAATACAAATATTTATTTAACTAGGCAAGTCAGATAAGAACAAATTTTTATTTACAATGACGGTCTACCGGGAAACAGTGGGTTAACTGCCTTGTTCAGGGGCAGAACGACAGATTTTTATCTCGTCACCTCTGGAATTCGATCTAGCAACCTTTCGGTTACTGGTCCGACGCTGTAACCACAAGGCTACTTGGACCGAACCGTTGACTGTAAGATCCATTCAATAGTTAATGGAGCATCTTAGATCACCAGTGATTTCAAATGTTTCCACGGACCCCAAAACGATCCTAATGTAGCATGCATCGGGTCAGAAAATCAAACGTTACAAATCGCCGGTTTAATTATAAATATTTTTTCGTATATTACTTTCTTTCTACCGAAATAACCTAATCTTTTGTAACAACTGATACACATCAGTGTCGAACTAAGCATGTAACTGTGTTGACAGTCATTGATCTACAAGTCATTTTGTGTGCTGAGCAACCCCAGGTAATATCAGTGGCCTAGTCAAACTGTTTCACTGTGCACAGCTTCATGCTGACCAGACTGAGGTAATATCAGTAGCCTAGTTAAACTGTTTCACTGTGCACAACTTTCTTGCTGACCAGACTGAGGTAATATCAGTAGCCTAGTTAAACTGTTTCACTGTGCACAACTTTCTTGCTGACCAGACTGAGGTAATATCAGTAGCCTAGTTAAACTGTTTCACTGTGCCCAGCTTCATGCTGACCAGACTGAGGTGATATCAGTAGCCTAGTCAAACTGTTTCACTGTGCCCAGCTTCTTGCTGACCAGACTGAGGTAATATCAGTGGCGGCCTGTTTTGATCTTGAACTACTGCACAGCACCTTCAGCTTTCAAATGCTAAAATGGCTTGTTGGATATTAGGCTTTATTAGTTGAGTGACAACCTATGTAATTTGCTATAGGTTATTATCTATGTGCTGTTGAAAATGGTGTTTTACCATAATAAAAGTACATTACCGGAGACCACTCATCTGGCTATTCCTGCTGAACTGGCTTACAGTAGATTTCATTTAGATTCTTCAGGTTCACCATCAGTAATAGTTTTGGTAGTTTTACTTAACACTGATTGTTTAATCTTTTGATATGTAGGTTAAAGTTGATCATTTCATCACAATAACGGCATATCAGGAGGAGAAAATAAGCTATTTAAAAACTTTCAAACATTCCATTTTGCAGAATTTAATTTAGAATGGAGTGTGAATGTGTTTATGCAACAAATGTTATAGTGCATCGATTCGTTCTCTAAACAAACCGAACCCCCCCCCCCCCCCCCCCTGAATTGTTTAAAACTAAAACGTATCAATCTGTATCGTATCGGAGCCCATTCATCTGGATCCATGTACGTATTGAATCGTCTAGAAAGGGAAAGATGCACATCACTATTACACAGATTCATAATGGTCAGACACAGCTTGTTTTAAGATGAATATATGTATTAGGCAATGTAGCGCTAATACAACCCAATACATCATGTAATAAGAATGATCTTCAAGTAGTTACCAAAGTTTCTTTGTCCCTGAACATCATCTGTCCTCTCCTGTAGAAATATCATCATGAGAGAGCTGGCTCCCCAGTTTTCCATCCCGTGGTCCATTCCTCTGGAGGCTGAAGATATCCCCATTGTCCCCACCACCTCTGGAACCATGTACGTATTTACACACATTTTGATGATGCGTTCGTAGTGAATAAAGCTGTTTTAGCCATAGAAAATGTAGCTGTAAATTGGTGCATTTTTAGGCCCCAACTTGACTTCCGTGTGCATAACTCAAATGTTCCTGCATATCCTCCATTGACATAATCGTATACATTTAAATCAAGCAAAAAAGATAAGCGTTAGTTAGAGCGTTGGACTAGTAACCGGAAGGTTGTGAGTTCAAACCCCCGAGCTGACGAGGTACAAATCTGTCGTTCTGCCCCTGAACAGGCAGTTAACCCACTGTTCCCAGGCCGTCATTGAAAATAAGAATTTGTTCTTAACTGACTTGCCTGGTTAAATAAAGGTAAAATAAAAATAAATAAAAAAATAGAACATGGCTGAACTCCACTCATATGGGAAGTTGATATCTTTAACTGTTGCTCCTCTTAACTCAGGATGGAGCTACGGTGTGTTATCGCTGTGATTCGTCATGGCGACAGAACTCCCAAACAGAAAATGAAAATGGAGGTTCGGCACCAAAGGTACATGACAGCTGTTCCCACACAGTCAATGTACAGGGCTACTGTCACACTACAGTACTGTTAACATGGTGATTCAGTATTGGTGAATGTTTTCACCACTGTAATGTATCGCCTCTTTATTTGTATTTATTACTTTTTTTAGGTTTTTTGATCTATTTGAAAAATGTGGCGGGTACAAAAACAAAAAACTAAAGTTGAAAAAGCCAAAGCAGTTACAGGTAAATAAAACCTATTTGTATCCTTTGTACGTTGTAGCTTCACGTGTTGTACAGTACAACTTACCTGCATCGCAATTTGTTTATGTCCAAATCCAGGAAGTGCTAGATATCGCAAGACAACTCCTTGTCGAAATCGGACAGAACAACGATTCCGAAATTGAAGAATCCAAAGCAAAACTTGAACAACTGAAAACAGTCCTTGAAATGTATGTGTTACTGCACATTCCCAGATGTCTTTCTAACGATTTGAATATTTGATTTAACAATCTGCTCTTAAAACAAAATGTGTTTTGCTTTAGGTATGGCCATTTTTCTGGCATCAATCGCAAGGTTCAGATGACGTACCTTCCGCATGGGTGCCCCAAAACATCCAGTGAGGAGGAAGGTAGGATTTGTTCTGTCATCTAGACTTTATATAACAGTTTCTCTAGTCTGTGAACTGATTGTTTGTGTCTGTCTGTGTGGTTCTCTGTGACTTACTGACTCATTATATGTGTGTTTCTCTGTGTTGTCTCTGCTTGCTGTGCCCTATAGACGTGCGTAGGGATGACCCTTCTCTGCTGCTGGTGTTGAAGTGGGGTGGGGAGCTGACCCCGGCAGGCAGGGTACAGGCTGAGGAGCTGGGCAGGGCCTTCCGCTGCATGTACCCTGGAGGACAAGGTAACAACCTCTATCCTCCACTCCCTCTTTATAGACAAGGTAACAACCTCTATCCTCCACTCCCTCTTTATAGACAAGGTAACAACCTCTATCCTCCACTCCCTCTTTATAGACAAGGTAACAAACTCTATCCTCCACTCCCTCTTTATAGACAAGGTAACAAACTCTATCCTCCACTCCCTCTTTATAGACAAGGTAACAACCTCTATCCTCCACTCCCTCTTTATAGACAAGGTAACAACCTCTATCCTCCACTCCCTCTTTATAGACAAGGTAACAACCTCTATCCTCCACTCCCTCTTTATAGACAAGGTAACAAACTCTATCCTCCACTCCCTCTTTATAGACAAGGTAACAAACTCTATCCTCCACTCCCTCTTTATAGACAAGGTAACAAACTCTATCCTCCACTCCCTCTTTATAGACAAGGTAACAACCTCTATCCTCCACTCCCTCTTTATAGACAAGGTAACAACCTCTATCCTCCACTCCCTCTTTATAGACAAGGTAACAACCTCTATCCTCCACTCCCTCTTTATAGACAAGGTAACAAACTCTATCCTCCACTCCCTCTTTATAGACAAGGTAACAACCTCTATCCTCCACTCCCTCTTTATAGACAAGGTAACAAACTCTATCCTCCACTCCCTCTTTATAGACAAGGTAACAACCTCTATCCTCCACTCCCTCTTTATAGACAAGGTAACAACCTCTATCCTCCACTCCCTCTTTATAGACAAGGTAACAACCTCTATCCTCCACTCCCTCTTTATAGACAAGGTAACAAACTCTATCCACTCAGGCTTTAAAGCGGCAATCAGCAGTTGAAACAATAACAAAGCTTTTTTCCTGATACCCCAAATGACCCCAATCCTGACTTCCATTTATTTCTCTACCTAGATAAGTACAATCCACTTCAATACCCATCTCATGTTCCATATTTAGGTTGTAATGTTAAATTAGTGGACGTCCTCACAGACTCACACTGATGTGTAAAAAGCTGATTTGGTATTTTCCAGGTGACTACGCAGGATTCCCAGGGTGTGGCCTGCTGCGCCTCCACAGCACCTACAGACACGACCTGAAGATCTACGCCTCCGACGAGGGACGCGTTCAGATGACAGCCGCTGCCTTCGCTAAGGTCTGTCTGACAGTACAGATTTTTAAAGAGACATCTGGCCGATGTTTTTAGACCACAACATTTTTTTTTTAATGTTAAGATAAATCCACGTCCCATGCCTATTTGCCTCTTCCCAAATGAATAGAAAATACTAACTCACAATAACATCTGGAAATTAAATGGCGCTTATCTTTTTTCCATCTAATTTTGTATTGAGGCAAATCTCGATCTACTCAACCAGATGATCTGAAATGTGGATATATCTCAATGTGTGTCTACTTTTGACATCTAAATAGAAACATCTGACACACACTTTCTTTTTGAAGTGAAATGTACTTTTAAGAATGTTGTCTCGTTAGTCAGTCAGTCTAGTTATAATACGTAGCCTAGTGGTTAAGAGCATTGGGCCAGTAACCAAAAGGTCGCTTTTTCGAATACCAGAGCCGACTAGGTGAATAATCTGTCGATGTGCCCTTGAGCAAGGCATTTAACCCTAATTGCTCCTGTAAGTCACTCTGGATAAGAGCATCTGCTGAATGACTAAAATGTAAATATATCTGGTGGCATCCATTTAGGGACTGCTGGCGCTGGAGGGCGAGCTGACACCAATCCTGGTGCAGATGGTGAAGAGTGCCAACATGAACGGGCTGCTGGACAGCGACAGCGACTCTCTCAGCAGCTGCCAGCAGCGCGTCAAGGCCCGTCTCCACGAGATCCTGCAGAGAGATAGGGACTTCACTGCCGAAGATTACGAGAAGGTTGGGACTATGTGATGCAGTCTTAAGTTCTGTCCTGTCCGATCCATTTTGTCTGTGACTGTTGTGGAGAAAGCCACTCGGTGACAAAATATATATTGGCGTTTGATCATTATAAGTACTACTGTTGTAAATAGATTCTTGCTAAAATATTATTTTTGAAAATGTCCAATGACCCATTTTTTTCTTGTCCTAATGAAATAGTCCAAGCAGGACACATAAGCTGACAGGGCTCAGAGATGTATAAAACCCTGTCTCTGACTGTGGGCCGTAGTGATTTTTGTCTGCACCATCCCTAATATTTCCCCCCTTCCTAGTGCTCATAGTATTTTGTCTTTCTGTTCCCAGCTGGCACCCACCACCAGCTCCTCCTTGATCAAGTCCATGCAGATGATCAAGAACCCGGTGAAGACGTGTGACAAGGTGTACGCTCTCATTCAGAGCCTCACTCTGCAGATCAGACAGAGGATGGAGGACCCCAAGTCAGCTGGTAAACACTCTGCTCATATCTCCAGCGAAGATCCCCATTGAAACTAATGAACTCCAGGGATGGTTCCAAATGGTACCTTATTCCCTTCTTTAGTGCACTCGCTTTGACCAGGACCCGTAAAGGCACTGTCGTGAAATAAATTGCCTTTTGGGATGCTCCCCAAAATTTGCTCTGAAACCCCATTTTAAAATCCATAATTAAGTTGGATCATAGGTCCCTGTCATTATCGTGAGTCACTAAGTCAATGGCTTGAATTGAAAGTTAGAGCTCTGATTTGGAGCAACGGGCTTGTTAGTGAGGGGATGAGGAAACGGAGACCTTGATTCTGGTTTGGATTCTATGACACATCCCACTTAATGAGTATGAATGAACCATAACATTCCCTCCCCATGTAGTAACCAAAAAAGTGTTAAAACAAATCAAAATATATTTTATATTTGAGATTCTTCAAAGTAGCCACCTTTTGCCTTGATGACAGCTTTGCACACTCTTGGCATTCTCTCAACCAGCATGGAGGTGTGTTGGGTCATTGTCCTGTTGAAAAACAAATGATAGTCCCTCTAAGCGCAAACCAGATGAGATGGCGTATCGCTGAAGAATGCTGTGGTAGCCATGCTGGTTAAGTTTGCCTTGAATTCTAAATAAATCACAGACAGTGTCACTAGCAAAGCACCCCCAAACCATCACACCGTTTTAGAAAGGAAAACCCTGGAATGAGTAGGTGTGTCCAAACTTTTAACTGGTACTGTATATGTCATGCGACCTTTTATTTTATTTTTATTTTTTTTTTTATTTTACCTTTATTTAACCAGGTAGGCAAGTTGAGAAGTTCTCATTTACAATTGCGACCTGGCCAAGATAAAGCAAAGCAGTTCGACACATACAACGACACAGAGTTACACATGGAGTAAAACAAACATACAGTCAATAATACAGTAGAAACAAGTCTATATACAATGTGAGCAAATGAGGTGAGATAAGGGAGGTAAAGGCAAAAAAAGGCCATGGTGGCAAGGTAAATACAATATAGCAAGTAAAACACTGGAATGGTAGTTTTGCAATGGAAGAATGTGCAAAGTAGAAATAAAAATAATGGGGTGCAAAGGAGCAAAATAAATAAATAAATAAATAAATAAAATACAGTAGGGAAAGAGGTAGTTGTTTGGGCTAAATTATAGGTGGGCTATGTACAGGTGCAGTAATCTGTGAGCTGCTCTGACAGTTGGTGCTTAAAGCTAGTGAGGGAGATAAGTGTTTCCAGTTTCAGAGATTTTTGTAGTTCGTTCCAGTCCATTGGCAGCAGAGAACTGGAAAGAGAGGCGGCCAAAGAAAGAATTGGTTTTGGGGGTGACTAGAGAGATATACCTGCTGGAGCGTGTGCTACAGGTGGGAGATGCTATGGTGACCAGCGAGCTGAGATAAGGGGGGACTTTACCTAGCAGGGTCTTGTAGATGACATGGAGCCAGTGGGTTTGGCGACGAGTATGAAGCGAGGGCCAGCCAACGAGAGCGTACAGGTCGCAATGGTGGGTAGTATATGGGGCTTTGGTGACAAAACGGATTGCACTGTGATAGACTGCATCCAATTTGTTGAGTAGGGTATTGGAGGCTATTTTGTAAATGACATCGCCTAAGTCGAGGATTGGTAGGATGGTCAGCTTTACAAGGGTATGTTTGGCAGCATGAGTGAAGGATGCTTTGTTGCGAAATAGGAAGCCAATTCTAGATTTAACTTTGGATTGGAGATGTTTGATATGGGTCTGGAAGGAGAGTTTACAGTCTAACCAGACACCTAAGTATTTGTAGTTGTCCACGTATTCTAAGTCAGAGCCGTCCAGAGTAGTGATGTTGGACAGGCGGGTAGGTGCAGGTAGAGATCGGTTGAAGAGCATGCATTTAGTTTTACTTGTATTTAAGAGCAATTGGAGGCCACGGAAGGAGAGTTGTATGGCATTGAAGCTTGCCTGGAGGGTTGTTAACACAGTGTCCAAAGAAGGGCCGGAAGTATACAGAATGGTGTCGTCTGCGTAGAGGTGGATCAGAGACTCACCAGCAGCAAGAGCGACCTCATTGATGTATACAGAGAAGAGAGTCGGTCCAAGAATTGAACCCTGTGGCACCCCCATAGAGACTGCCAGAGGTCCGGACAACAGACCCTCCGATTTGACACACTGAACTCTATGTGAAATGCTTGTGCTTCTAGTTCCGACAATGCAGTAATAACCAACAAGTAATCTAGCTAACAATTCCAAAACTACTACCTTATAGACACAAGTGTAAGGGGATAAAGAATATGTACATAAAGATATATGAATCAGTGATGGTACAGAGCGGCATAGGCAAGATACAGTAGATGGTATTGAGTACAGTATATACATATGAGATGAGTATGTAAACAAAGTGGCTAGTGATACATGTATTACATAAAGATGCAGTAGATGATACAGAGTACAGTATATACCTGACACCACACTCCGAGGGCCGATGTGAGCAAATGAGGTGAGATAAGGGAGGTAAAGGCAAAAAAAAGGCCATGGTGGCAAAGTAAATACAATAAAGCAAGTAAAACACTGGAATGGTAGATTTGCAGTGGAAGAATGTGCAAAGTAGAAATAAAAATAATGGGGTGCAAAGGAGCTAAATAAATAAATAAAATAAATACAGTAGGGAAAGAGGTAGTGATGACACAAGATGGTAATCATGAAATTAGGGGGGTAAAAATTGCAACAAAAAAATAAATGTATGTCCCAGATGAAAGTAGATTACACTGATATTCACAGTTACTTAATAAAGTAGTTTTGACTCAGTTCTTATTCATTATTTGACATGCCATATTTTACCACAATATCTAAAAGTTATTGGGATATGAATGAAAGACAATATTAAACCATTTAATTTGTTTTTTTTAACTACATTTTGAATGATGTTTTGGTCAAACTGTCATCTAAATGTGGTAGTCGCAGTATTTGTGTACATGCCTTTTAACAGTAGAATTTCAAATGTCATACATTTCAAATTGTTCAAACAACTTGTTGTCCTGCACCTATAGTGTAATGTTCATTTGAAAAAAAATATTTTCTAGACATCCAGTTGTACCATAGTGAGACTCTGGATCTGATGCTGCGGCGCTGGGCCAAGCTGGAGAAGGACTTCCGGATGAAGAACGGCCGCTACAACATCAGCAAGATCCCAGACATCTACGACTGCATCAAGTACGACGTGCAGCACAACAGCTCCCTCAACCTGTCTAACACTATGGAGATCTACCGCCTGTCCAAGGCCCTGGCCGACATCGTCATTCCACAGGTATGTTCCAGGTTTGGATCAAAGATTTTATGATTGGCATTTATGTAGCTAGCGCCTTTCACCAAGACACTACAGTGATGCACAGCAGACGTACAGCACCAGTATACTCTCCATACATCGTGGTGAAGTTTGGAGTGATTTAATAGTGGCAGCCCCTATTACATTCTGCTTATAGATATAGTTTATTTGGTAAATATTTTCTTAACTCTTCTTGAACTGCACTGTTGGTTAAGGGCTTGTAAGTAAACATTTCACGGTAAGGTCTACCTACACCTGTTGTATTTGGCGAATGTGACAAATAGTTTGATTTATATCTTGTAGTGTTACCAGATAGACTAGTAATATGTGTTTGGTTAAAGGGACATTTGTTTTAGTGGCCACTGTTGTGCTCTTGTTGAAATAAACATGTTTTTTTACACCCCTGTCCCGTCAGGAGTATGGTATCTCTCAACCTGAGAAGCTGGACATAGCCAAGGGCTACTGCACCCCCCTCATTCGCAAGATCCGCTCCGACCTGCAGAGGACACAGGACGACGACACCGTCAACAAACTGCACCCTGTGTAAGACATTTCTCGAACTCGGGGCTCCAGAGTGGTGCAGCGCTCTAAGGCACTGCTTCTCAGTGCTAGAGGCGTCACTACAGACACCCTGGTTCGAATCCAGGCTGTATCACAATCGGCCGTGATTGGTAGTACCATAGGGCGGCGCACAATTGGCCCAGTGTCGTCCTGGTTTGGCCGGTGTAGGCCGTCATTGTAAACAAGAATTTGTTCTTAACTGACTTGCCAAGTTAAATAAAGGTTAAATAAAAATACATTTTAAAAAAACATGTGGAGTCACCATCCTCAGAGTAGTATCCATATCGGTCTCCCTATGAAATACAATTGCAGTTGTCTCATGTGTGTTGTCCAGGTATTCCCGTGGAGTCATGTCCCCGGAGCGTCATGTCAGGACCAGGCTGTACTTCACCAGTGAGAGCCACGTGCACTCCCTGCTCTCCATCCTCCGCTACGGAGCTTTCTGTGACGTGAGTCCTCTCTAACATTGGTCCTGAACTTCCGTACGTTTACATTTCTGTATTGTATCTATTGAACCAGTTTAAAGGGCCATGTTTCACATTAGAATCCACCGAACATTGTGTATTGCATATATGTATTAAATGATGTGTCACGTTTTTTTTGTGGTTTTTTTTTTTTTTTTTGTCTACCAAATATAACCACATTTTACCCAGAAAAATGTGGTTAATATGGCTTAAATATGTCTGAATCCCATATTTAACTGTTGCTCAAATCCCAGGAGACCAAAGATGACCAATGGAAGAGGGCCATGGAGTACCTCAAGGTGGTCAGCGAACTGAACTACATGACACAGATTGTAATCATGCTTTACGAGGACCCTAACAAGGTACTGTAAGGTCCAAGTATATGCCTGTGGGTTTTGGTTATGTTAACTAGCAGCCTGACTCAGCTGCTGACACCAGCTGAGTCATCACACAGCCACTGTAAGTGGGATTGTTGGAGTAGAACCAGATTTTATTTTCATAGCCGATATAGAATGGATCTATATCTATTTACTGAGGAAGTTGTCATACTAATGGCGCTCAGTATTATGACGCTCAGTATTATGGGTCATAGAGGTAACAATGCGCGTTCATCTCTACTTGTTTTGTGGTATGTTTTTGAGGGTAACACCAAGGTTATTATAATATTAATATAATAATAGTTAGGTGGGTGCTTATTATTTGTCCTATTTCACACATGTACAAGTGTGTATTATACGCATGTGTGAATTGGAAATGTTTATTTTTTTTCCGCATTTCCCAACTTCTCCTCGGAGATTGGGGTCACGGCCGGAGTCTGCCATTATCAACGACTGCCCTGTAGAAAATTAGGGCTCAAGGGCACATCAACATATTTTTTTTCACCTCGTCGGTTCTCGGATTCAAACTAGCAACCTTTCGGTTACTGGCCCAACACACGCCACGTTGCCTGCCACCTTATTATTACCAGAACCATTGTACCATTACTCTAGGACCCTTCGTCTGAGGAGCGCTTCCACGTGGAGCTGCATTTCAGCCCGGGAGCCAAGGGCTGTGAGGACGACAAAAACCTGCCCTCAGGGTTTGGCTACAGACCAGCTTCTCGAGAGGTACGGGGTCCCAGTATCTGAAGAAACCATGTGTGTGTGTCTCATTAGATGCATGTCTTTGTAGAACTGTGTAACCACTTTTAGGGTGGCGTATGGTGAATGCTGATGTAGTTACTGGGAAAAAGTTGATAGAAACGCTTATTGAGGTTAAAAGTGTTTTATGGGTGTGAGTTGTGTAGTTAATATTAGTATTCGGCTTACTCACATCTTGACAGGAAGTAGTTAATCTTAGAGGCAACATGAATGAGCCTATATCCTGTTAGTTTTTTTACTCCATTGTGTGTTTTTCTGAATAATCAGGAATTCTAAATCTTTTTTTTCCAAACCTCTGAAATCATCTTATTTCTTTTTCTCATGGTTTAAAGTGGACTATAACCTTCTTTTCCCTTATACATGATGTTCTACCAATCGTATCCCTGTCATCTCCAGAACGAGGGATCCAAGAAGAAGTCTAAGGAAGACAACGACGAGGAGTTGGCCGCCGCCAACGCCAAGCGGGACGAGCCGGACCGAGCAGCCCTAATGATGTTCAGGCCACTGGTGTCTGACCCCATCTACATCAACAGAAAGTGCCCACTGCCCCGCTCCAAAAAGATTGGCTCTGTGGAAGTAAGTGCCACCTTCAGGTCCAGTTCAGAATACACAGGTGGTATACAGGATAGACTGTATAAGAGTTGTAAAGTGTCACAACAAACGTACACTATGATAGTCACCTGCTAGCTACATTGGTGATAAAAATGCCTGGTTAGTGGTACTGCTCTTGCATGTAATTGGCTTGAATTGGTTTTTGGGTTAGTACTGTGTAGTGTTGTATGTTTACAGCAGAGCTATGCAACAGAATAACAATGTGCACTGAAAGGGGTCACCTGATGAGTCACCAGCCCCCTTTGGAATGTAAGCTTACTGTGTTACTTATTACAGTAATATACCATTACAATTAGAACAAGGAGTGATTTTTAAGGTCTCAAAACAATGCTGGTGTGACTACCTTCTCTCAATAGCCCAGCCGCGAGCAAGTAACAATTGTAAAATGTACACTACCTTTCAAACGTTTGGGGTCACTTAGAAATGTCCTTGTTCTTGAAAGAAAAGCCATTTTTTTGTCCATTAAAATAACATCAAATTGATCAGAAATACAGTGTAGACGTTGTTAATGTTGTAAATTACTATTGTAGCTGGAAACGGCAGATTTTTAATGGAATATCTACATAGGTGTACAGAGGCCCATTATCAGCAACCATCACTCCTGTGTTCCAATGGCATGTTGTATTAGCTAATCAGAGTTTATCATTTTAAAAGGCTAATTGATCATTAGAAAACCCTTTTTCAATTATGTTAGCACAGCTGAAAACTGTTGTTCTGATTAAATAAGCAATAAAACTGGCCTTCTTTAGACTAGTTGAGTGTCTGGAGCATTATCATTTGTGGGTTCGATTACAGGCTGAAAATGTCCAGAAACAAATACTTTTTTCTGAAACTCGTCAGTCTATTCATGTTCTGAGAAATGAAGACTATTCCATGCAAGAAATTGCCAAGAAACTGAAGAACTCGTACAACACGGTGTACTACTCCCTTCACAGAACAGCGCAAACTGGCTCTAACCAGAATAGAAAGAGTGGCAGGCCCCGGTGCACAACTGAGAAAGAGGACAAGTATATTGTGTTTAGTTTGAGAAACAGAAACCTCACAACTCCTCACCTGGTAGCTTCATTAAATAGTACCTGCAAAACACCAGTCTCAACGTCAACAGTGAAGTGGCGACTTCGGGATGCTGGCCTTCTAGGCAGAATTCCTCTGTCCAGTGTCTGTGTTCTTTTGCCCGTCTTAATCCTTTATTTTTATTGGCCAGTCTGAGATATGGCTTTTTCTTTGCAACTCTGCCTAGAAGGCCAGCATCCCGGAGTCGCCTCTTCACTGCTGACGTTGAGACTGGTGTTTTGCGGGTACTATTTAATGAAGCTGCCAATTGAAGATTTGTGAGGCGTCTGTTTTTCAAACTAGACACACTAATGTACTTGTCCTCTTGCTCAGTTGTGCATCGGGGCCTTCCACTCCTCTTTCTATTCTGGTTACAGCCAGTTTGCGCTGTTCTGTGAAGGGAGTAGTACACAGCGTTGTATGAGATCAATTAGCCTTTTTAAATGATAAACTTGGATTAGCTAACACAACGTGCCAATGGAACACAGGAGTGATTGTTGCTGATAATGGGCCTCTGTACGCCTATGTAGATATTCCATACAAAATCTGCCGTTTCCTGCTACAATAGTCATTAACAATGTCTACACTGTATTTCTGATCAATTTGATGTTATTTTAATGAACAAAAAATGTGCTTTTCTTTCATAAACAAGGACATTTCTAAGTGACCCCAAACTTTTGAACAGTAGTGTATCTTTGATGGTCCATCTTTGCATGAACACACAAAAGTCCTCAAAGGAAGCACTTTGCTATTCTACAAGTAGCGTTGGCCTTGGTCGTTGAGAGAAATGAAGTGCCACGTTAGCTATGAAGCTTTCAGCAAACTCACCTCTGAAAGTTGTTTCCTGTAATTTGAAACTTTGTTTTTATCTGGATCTTCAACTTCTTTGCTTGCAATATTCAGATCTATGTCTGTATATATTCATGTTGATATATTTAATTTATTTTTTTATGTAATATTGAAATCTATTTCTGTGTACCCACCCACACACAAAACATTGCTGTATGTTGCTGAGTGTGGTGAGTGCATGGTAACTACTGGTCTTTGAAAATGTTGTAGAAACTAATCAATTTTTAATTTTAAGTGGTGGTCACCAATACACGTTCTTAGAAGAAATTTGCTCATTTTTACATCTGCATTCTACACTTTACCTTTATAAAATTCAGCTTGATGCAGTCACTCAGGTTATAAGTAATGATAAATATTTTGTAATAATAATTTTGTTGTTGTCTAGAAGTCAATGTTATTTGCTAAATTCATATCTACTGCACCTTCTAATCTCCATTGCATATACTTCAGTAATGCACTAAGTCACACCCCCCACAGGACACCTTGCATGTGCATAAGAGTGCCACATTTCTATTTACGTTTGTTTCCTTCAGATCACAAGGAAATGTTCTGCAAGCAGCGTGTACCATCACTTTTGCCAAACAGCAACCCCTATGTTTCAAATTCACCAGTTGCACAGCAAAATTACAAATGTTAAATCAACTCTCATAGGGTTAAAATTAACACGGTGTCCGTGTTGTTCCACACTACACCGAGCTAATGTTAGACTTTCGAAAATGTTAGAAACTCTGAAAGTACAGTATTAAAAGCTAACTGTAAATAGTTGAAGATGTATATTGACCAACACTGGTTATTGTGTTGCATTCACTATATACCCGTGTAAGTGTTAAAATCAACTCAACAAGAGTATATTTTTAACTTGAATTGTTGATTACGTTGTCATAACTGGTGGCAGGTAGCCTAGTGGTTTAGAGTGTTGGGCCAGTAACCGAAAGGTCGCTGGTTCAAATCCCTGAGCCGACTAGGTGAAATATCTGTCAATGTGCCCTTGAGCACAGCACTTAACCCTAATTGTTCTGGATAAGAGCGTCAGCTAAATGACTAAAATGTCAATGTAATACTGCTGGCTTTTAAGGGTATATATTACAAAAGCAACTATCTCTGTACATCTTTTGGCTAATAGTGAATATTGTGCCTTACCCACAGTATTATAGTGAATATTGTCCCTCACCCACTGTATTGTAGTGTAGATTGTCCCTCCTCACCCACTGTATTGTAGGGAATATTGTCCCTCCTCACCCACTGTATTGTAGGGAATATTGTCCCCCACCCACAGTATTATAGTGAAGATTGTCCCCCACCCACTGTATTGTAGTGAAGATTGTCCCTCACCCACTGTATTGTAGTGAAATTGTCCCTCACCCACAGTATTGTAGTGAAATTGTCCCTCACCCACAGTATTGTAGTGAAATTGTCCCTCACCCACAGTATTGTAGTGAAATTGTCCCTCACCCACAGTATTATAGTGAAATTGTCCCTCACCCACTGTATTGTAGTAAAATTGTCCCTCACCCACTGTATTGTAGGGAATATTGTCCTTCACCCACTGTATTATAGTGTAGATTGTCCCTCCTCACCCACTGTATTATAGTCACTGGTCTTTCACATTATCACATGGTGTTGGCAGTACACTGTTTGGTGATTTAACTTGACCTAATACATTACACCAGCTGTATGCTGACACTAATGCTGAGAGAACAGTCTACACACATCAGCTAAAGTTGCCCAGGGCTACATTTACTTTAAAATGTATGTATTGATTGTTAATTATCTGATTAACGAACTTGTGCCAGGATCACAGAATTGACCTGCATGTCAATGTGACCCGGAAATGGACAGTCTAACAATTGCTAGTACATTGATCTTTCTCCTTTTTTGTGTGTGTTTTTTTAACTTTCCTTTTAGTCCCCATTGCAGCCAGACTTTATCAAGACCGCAGCTGGCAAAGTATGACGATACATTATACCAAACCTAAACAAAAAAACAGTTCCTACTTGTGAATGTTGATGGGACACACATACATTAGCTGGAGACTGTTCTTTTTTTTTTTGTAATGTTGCATGACTGTGCTGTTTCTGCCCCCTCTCTCACTTCCAGGAAGAGAGCCCCCTGAGTGTGTCTAGCCCTGACTCTATTGGTACCTGGCTTCATTACACCTGTGGTGTTGGTACTGGGCGTCGAAGACGCAGATCAGGGGACCAAATCACTTCCTCCCCTGTCTCCCCCAAATCACTGGCTTTCACATCCAGTATTTTTGGCTCATGGCAACAGGTTTTTACCCATTTTAATTTATTATCCACACAAACAGATGACACCTACTCTTGTTCATGTGCACTTAAAAACACTGCTGCGGTCAGCAAGGACACCTAATCAGCAGATTGATGTAAAGATGCCATTTTTACCCCTATTCGCAATTTCAAAAAATGGGTGCCATTTTCATAATTAAAAAAAAACAACCTAAATGGTACTGGGAAGAATGATTCCTTTTTGTCTTTCATTTTTTGGGGGGGTCATTCGGTTCATTGGGTCCATACAGTGAAGATGATAACTCTTGAAACAAGGTTACATTTTAGTGTCTTAAATTGTAATAGCATTGCAATTCAAAGATTGCTGGCTATGGGATACTCATTTTGCACTGTATTTAAAAAATATATATATATATTTTGCAACTAACGTTGTTGCTCTGCTGCCTTGGTGGAATTCACACTTTCCTCACAATGTGGCCACAATGTCTACTAGAGGTACACCTAAAGTGCTTAGCACCAACCAGCTAATGAGACACTGTCTGTGGCTCTCTCCCTGGTTTCATCTTTGTTGAGGTTTCTCCCTGTTTTGTTGTTCCCCGGGTAAATATATTTTAAAAACATTTTTTTATCAAATACCTACCTGCTCATGGACTCTTTCAATGATGGCTGTGTGAAATACAGTACCAGTCAAACGTCTGGACACACTTAGTCATTCAAGGGTTTTTCTTAATTGTTTTACTATGTTCTACATTGTAGAATAATAGTGAAGACGTCAAAACTTTGAAATAACACATATGGAATCATGTAGTAACCAAAAAAGTGTTAAACAAATCTAAATATATTTTATACTTGATGTTGAGATGTCTGTAACTTGAACTCTGTGAAGCATTTATTTGGGCTGTAATTTCTGAGGCTGGTAACCCAGAGTTTCCTCTGCAGCTGAGGAAACTCTGGGTCTTCCTTTCCTGTGGAGATCCTAATCAGAGCCAGTTTCATCAAAGAGCTTGATGGTTTTTGTGACTGTACTTGGAAGATACTTTCAAAGTTCTTGACATTTTCCACATTGACTGACCTTCATTTCAGTAATGATGGACTGTTGTTTCTCTTTGCTTATTTGAGCTGTTCTTGCCATAATATGAACTTGGTCTTTTACCACATAGAGCTATATTCTGTATACCCCCCCTACCTTGTCACAACAAATTAACTTTTAACAAGGCACATCTGCTAATTGAAATGCATTCCAGGTGACTACCTCATGAAGCCGGTTGAGAGAATGCCAAGAGTGTGCAAAGCAGTCAAGGCAATGGATGGCTACTTTGAAGAATCTCAAATATAACACATTTTTGTTTACTACATGATTCCATGTGTGTTATTTCATAGTTCTGATGTCTTCACTATTATTCTACAATATATAAAATAGTAAAACATAAAGTAGAAGCCTGGGATGAGTAGGTGTGTCCAAACCTTTGACTGGTACTCTATATTCCACTATATTGGTATCAATACTCTATATTCCACTATATTGGTATCAATACTCTATATTCCACTATATTGGTATCAATACTCAATATTCCACTATATTGGTATCAATACTCTATATTCCACTATATTGGTATCAATACTCTATATTCCACTATATTGGTATCAATACTCTATATTCCACTATATTCATAACTTGAACAACAGAATGTATGTCTTTCTTTTGTCATGCATTTTTACGTTTTGCCAACAAGAAAAGCCATAATCGAACCAGTCTGTCTGCACAGTTTGGTGTCGTTCTTTTCATCCATCTAAGAGACTAGGTAAAGACCACTCTTTATATTAATCTGCTGAAACAGACATTAGCTGTCCTTCGCGACTCGCTCGGATTTGCTGTTGAGTGAGAATTTGAACAATAATCTGGGCCACTATCAGAGTGGCTAGTGTGACTAACTAACATGCAGATTTTGGAGATCTGTTTGGGGTGGGATGTCCGTCCTAAGCTTGCCTGCCGCTTATGCCTCCAAGAAATTTGGCCCAACTCGGCTGCGATGGAATTTAACACACTCTTTTCTAATGGGTCACTGCTTTGCTCAAATCAAATGTAAAGCAGGCTATTTCAACTACATTTCTCACCCCATTTGCCAAATGGACACAACCAGATTTGAATGTGAAATTGGCTGTATTTTATACTTTTGACCAGATTATATTAACGATAGGGCCATTGAAGTCATCCTATAAAGGGGGAATGCAGTGTGAATATTTAAAGCAGGTCTAAGGTTGACACTAAATCATATATTGAAAGGTGATATCTTTCAATTATAGCAGTGATCAATAATAGTATGTATTATAGAATATATATATGTGTGTGTGTGTATAATAGTATGTATTATATCATATATTATAATAGTATGTATTATAGTATATTAAACAGTGCATTCTGAAAGTATTCAGACCCCTTCCCTTTCTCCACATTGTTACGTTTACAGCCTCATTCTAAAATTGATTTTTTTTATATATAAAAAATGTTTTTGTCCATCTACTCACACTACCCCATAATGATAAAGCAAAAGCGTTTAATTTTTTTGCAAATTTATAAAAAAATTAAACCAAACTTATTTACTGAAGTATTCAGACCGTTTGTTATGAGATTTGAAATTGAGCTCCAGTGCGTCCTGTTTCCATTGATCATCCTTGATGTTTCTACAACTTGATTGGAGTCCAACTGTGGTAAGTTCAATTGATTGGACATGATTTGGAAAGGAAAACGCACCCGATTTGGAAACACATCTTTCTGTATAAGGTCCCACATTTGACAGTGCATGTCAGAGCAAAAACCAAGCAATGAGGTTGAAGAAATTGTTCGTAGAGCTCCGAGATATTATTGTTGAGGCACAGATCTGGGGAAGGGTACCAAAACTTTTCTGCAGCTTAGATGGTCCCCAGTGGCCTTGTCATCCTTAAGTGGAAGAAGTTCAAGACTCTCCCCAGAGCTGGCTGTCCTGCCAAACTGCGCAATCGGGGGAGAAGGGCCTTGGTCAGGGATGTGACCAAAAACCCTATGGTCACTCTGACAGAGCTCCAGCGTTTCTCTGTGTAGATGGGAGAACCTTCCAGAAGGACAACCATCTCTGCAGCACTCCACCAATCAGGCCTTTATGGGAGAGTGGCCAGACGGAAGCCACTACTCAGTAAAAAGCATATGACAGCCCACTTGGAGTTTGCCAAAGGGCACTTTAAGGACTCTTAGACTATGAGAAACAAGATTCTCTGGTCTGATGAAACCAAGATGGAACTCTTTGGCCTGAATGCCAAGTGTCTGGCGGAAACATGGCACCATCCCTACGGTGAAGCATGGTGGTGGCAGCATCATGTTGTCATGTTTTTCAACGGCAGGGACTGAGAGACTAGTCAGGATTGAGGGAAAGATGAATGGCGCAAAGTTCAGAGAGATCCTTGATATAAACTGGGGTGAAGGTTCACCTTCCAACAGGACAATGACCCTAAGTGCACAGCCAAGACAACGCAAGAGTGGGTTTGGGACAAGTGTCTGAATGTCTTTGAGTGGCCCAGCCAGAGCCCGGACTTGAACCCGATCGAACATCTCTGGAGAGAACTGAAAATAGCTGTGCAGCGATGCTCCCCATCCAACCTGACAGAGCTTGAGAGAATCTGTAGAGAAGAATGGGAGAAACTCCCCAAATACAGGTGTGCCATGCTTGTAGCGTCATACCCAAGAAGACTTGAGGCTGTAAACGTTGCCAAAGGTGATTCAACAAAGTACTGAGTAAAGGGTCTGAATACTTATGTAACTGTTATTTCATTATTTTTTTGGTCATTATGGTGTGTTGTGTGTAGATTGAGAGAAGAAAAAAAACGATTTTAATCAATTTCAGAATAAAGCTGTAACAAAATGTGTGAAAAGTCATGGGGGTCTGAACACTGTATATTATAATAATATGTATGTATTAAAGAATATTATAATAGTATGTATTATAGTATAATGTATTTGCTGTCAGAGGACACGTGACTGAGTTAAAGGTGCTTATATTATGGCTGTATGTGTGGCGGCACTTGAATGTCTTCATCACACCGTCTGTACAGTACCTAACCACCTACATTTACATCACACTGATGTCATTTACTACAACTGTAGCGTATAGGCTATACCCTACTGTACATAATTAGAAAAGGCATCATTGTAGGCGAACATACAATGATGGACAATTTTATGTATATTTGCCTCAGACTTTCCGAGAAACTCTTATCTCTCAGCCAAACTCACAGCAGGCTAGGTCAGTGCTAGAAGAAGCTTTTATTGGCTTGTCCACACCTCCCCTGTAACTATTCCCCAGGTGATTGCTGTAAATGAGAACATGTTCTCTGTCATCTCACCTGGTAAAATAAGGGTTAAATAAATACAAAATAAACCCACCACTTCCTGTAATGTGGGGTTTCTGTATGGAGCCTGGTTGGTTTTAGTCACTAAGATGGGTCTTCTGCCCTACTAGACAGGGGGTTACCCTTCCTGGTCCTCCAGGTGAGCCATGTGAGGTGTGAGAATGGGCTCACAGTGTGCTCATTGTCTTCGTGCTCTCATGACCTTTCAATCCACTGACACAGACCAGGATCCTGCTGTGAGGTCCGCCCCACTCCACCTCTACCTCCCTTCACCCCCCCCCCCCCCTAAAAAAAAGGCAGAGGATCCGCTCATTTCAAGTTTGTCTCGTTTTTTTGTTGTTGTCCGTGCACGAAACGGAGATATTAACATCTTGGATGGGAAAATGAGAACACCAAACTCAACTTCTTTCTTCGTGTTTTGTCTTCACTTTGACTTTTTTTTCTTTAACACGGGTGTAATGTGTATCTTGGTTAAAGTTGTGCAGTCTTGATTGTTTGAAACCTGATTTTCTGCAAACTGTTGCCACGTCCATCCTCGTCCCTCAACTCCTGCATCTCTTCTCACCCGCTGTGTCCTCCGTAATGTCCAACCTCTCACGTGGCATGGACTTCGTGTGGCCATAGGGATGTTGCATGTTCATCTTTCTTTTCTTCTGCTGATTAGTCTTTGTTGGCGTCTGCACTACCATTTCCCTCTGCTGCTTATTGACATGTCTTTCCAGAAAAAGGCATCCGTTTCAGTGAGGTTGTGGACGAGTTTCAGTGAAATGTGGTAATTATAGTTTTTTGTTTTCTCCTCTAGGTTCTGTCAGAGAACAATGCCCATGCACAGCGACCTGGTAGACTATACTCTGAACACAAACTCACCCCAGGAGTAGGTAAGCATAATCACTGCTTTTAGGACGTTTGAAACAAATTAGCTCCAATTTATCACTTTATATTATTAAGAAATGTAAAAAAAAAAATGAAAATGTTCTTTTTTTTTAAAGAATGTGATTTAGATGTTTCATTATATCCCTAGTTTTCAAATGTTTTAGTGTCTTCACATTACTTCAGCACAACTTCAACGTGAGGGCAAATATTGGAAGTAACTTTTGCAATGCAATGATTTTTTTTTAATGATGTCAGATTTGTTCTGTACTGTATGTTTTCTGACGCATCTCAAATCTTTGCTTTGTGTTGACGGAGCCTCAAGCACCTGAAGTGTCATACACTGGCTGCTCTCTTCACAATTAACAATCAATTACTACATCTGTGTTGTGGAGCTTGTTTGACCAAGTAATACTGTCAACAAGCTGTTAAGCATACTTTAGACAAAGATTTTTGCCACACAACTAATACAGTGCTGACTCAATTTCTCATACATGCTGGTAATGTCCTTAGTGACCTAAAATGTTGTAGCCACAGCAAATTCTTATCAAAATATTAGGGATTTGTTGCTGGCTACCATTTTAGAAATGGCTGTCCTACACCTTCATTCTTTTCTTTCACTTTTTTCTTCAGTTTTGATATTTTTGTATCACTAAGTAACGCTTTGATATTACAAACTATCATGTTTGTATTGTTATTATTTATCTTAATTTTGATCGTATTATTTGTGATGGTATCTAGTAGTTAGTAGTTTATGCCTGTGTATCGTACCAGGTTCTTGGCTCATAATTAGCTGTGCAATGAAGATGACAGTCATCAAGATACGTAGCAACTGTATAATAGCCTAGTGGTTAGAGGACGTAGTTATCAACTTGCAGTGACCTGGATCAGGTTTCCCGATTGCGTTGGAAATGAGGCTTTTACCAATGTTCTAACTATGCATCGTTCATAACGACCGAAGAAGCTGTAACATGCGTTACCCAAAACACCACGTGAATAACACTCGCCAAGTGCATCTTTACATGCGTTACCCAAAACACCACGTGAATAACACTCGCCAAGTGCATCTTTACATGTGTTTCCCATAACACCAGGTAGCTAACACTCGCCAAGTGCATCTTTACATGCGTTTCCCATGACACCATGTAGATAACATTCGCCAAGTGCATCTTTACATGCGTTTCCCATGACACCAGGTAGATAACACTCGTCGAGAGCATGTGTCAATACCGAAAAGATTGAAAGAAGGCAGCGCTGATCTCTGATCAGTTTTCTTCATTCAAATTCTTACCCTCCCATTTTAGAATGAATGCGCAATAATGACCCCGGACCAGCTCATGGAGAATCTATCACATATGGCTGCAATAATTTGAGTCATTTTATTCTAATGGCTTACCCTATGATAATGCACAAAATCACAGATTTGGCACATCACGTTTACGCATCATTTAAATGTATTGAGGCACAATTACATTAACCTGCAATTAGCAAACTATAACTCAATATGATTTAAATATTTCGGCCTAATAAGTAGTTTAAAAGTTGTTGTTTTTTATCCTTGCTTGGCTAGGTTGTAACAATTGCTAACTTGTATTTGTACTGTATATTGATATATTAAGATATTGGCGGTCAAAGATAGGATGTGTTTCTGTCTATGTTTAGCAGAAATATTTGTTGTGTAGGGGAGGGCAATAAATAATCGAACAACGCACTTACATGTTTTACAAGTAGGTTGAGGCAGTCGTTAAATTACAAGCATTTTCAAGTGCAAGTTTAGTAACAAAGGTTTTGGTCAACAACTCGGAGATATAACATTGCTCCTAGGAAGGTTTTTACAATTTACCCAGGTCTATAATGTCGGCCCAAAAGTTAGGAATTACACCACCCCTCCTCCCCCTCCCACAAGGCCATCCTCATGCCAAGTGACATTACTGTCATTATGTGAAGGCTCTTATGAGGCTGCACAGGGTCTTTTTTGTGGCAAGAATCTCCTAGAAATGCATGCTGCATGCATTCCAATGGTGTGGACCAAATGGTTGTTGTATGTATCTTCTCTTAACTCCCACCAGGGTCTCATTGCGCTGGTCTCTTTAGCACCATGGTGCTCGGGGCCTCCTCCAGTGCACCTAACCTACAAGATTATGCTCGCGCGCACCGTAAAAAGCTGACCTCTTCTGGCTTCTTAGATGGTATGTGCAAACACGCACACACATCTTTAAAAAAAAAAAAAAAAGATGAACCCTTGCTCATTTCTCTAAAGGAATCCTGTAATTTCCTCCTGTGTATTTCAATAGGAAATACATGAATGTATTCTGACACTTTGTGTCGGTCCCTCTAATTTACCATATTGTGTTTTTGGACAGAAACATAATTCATGTTATTGGGAGAATAAATTGTAATAATCCATATTTTTTGTTAATATGGTGAAGTCCATTGTTTTGGTAGGGAATTTAAGGTTTATTCATACAAAATAAGACGTATTTTTCCGGAGTTGTGCACAATGTTGCACTCAGTACTGATCCCCCTCATAACTTCTTTTAATAATCAATATCTTATTAAAGTATCTTACTTTCAATTCAAATTAATTGCGGGTCAAATATTCCTGTCTCAGAAATCTTGTACTATATCGATTTAGCTAGACGATGAGGTGTGAACATCCATTATTTCATTCATTACTACATTTAAAAATAATAATAAATTACTCATGCAAACAATTTCTTATGGCTAGAATCCGAACCGGACATCTGCACACGTAACTAAGATGCAACTAAACATTTAGCTTTTATCTCAAACAGTTGCGTGTGCAGATCTCAAGTAAGGACTTGGCCCTCAATCACAGTTTACCTTCAATCAATTTAAATCATCCGTGATTTATTTTTTGGGAAAATTTACAATTTTTTTGGAATTTGTATTACAAATAACATTTTAAAATGTAAAACTTTGTTCCTGTAGTTACTGTAGCTAGCTGTAAAGCGCATATGTTGTAATATGCTTGGAAAGTAGATCACAGCTGGAGGAGACACCTCGTCATTTTTTCGGGATATGTTTTTGACACGACAGGTAGCAAGTAAAAGTGTGTGAACGGTTGCTAACTATCTGTAAATATCTTAAGCTAACTGGCTAATTAACTTAGCTAGCTGGCTAACTTTGGGGCGAAACAATGAACGTATTTACAGTTGGTTAGCTACCGCATCGCTCTTTGCTAGCAAACTTAATGCTCCCTTCAAAACTAGTAAAGTGTCTCCACTAATGTCTACATTTTGGCGTCTCCACTTAACAACCATATTATTCAGTGTTGGGGTCCATTCCATTTCAATTATAAATTGGAATTGGAATTTCAGTTTAATTCCGAAATTGACTTAATTTAAATGGAATTGACCACATCCCTGGTTTTGTAGCCATATTACACTCTTCAAACAGTTGTCTACAAATACTTTATTGTAATTTGGTTATGAATATTGTCGTTGAATACGTTTTTTTTGTAGTTTTCTTAAGCCAGCCTTTGTAGCTTTTCTGTATTTTTATGCATTTTAGATAATCCTTTTGGACCTTTCCAGACATTTTTGATAGAGCTTTTATTAAAACAGCCCTATTCCACAAAGTTTAGAAAATAATTGTTGTATTATGCTGGCAGACTGTGGAATAAGGTGTAGATGATAATATTTTTGTGTTTATTTGATTGCTCACCCAGTTTTAGAACGCTACGAAGTACTACACGTTATAGCACTTTTGCACAGACTGTTTCACTGTTGTCATTTACATGGGCATTTGATTTCAAGCCGGAGTCATTCCACCACAAAAAGCACAAGAAATAGCATTTCGCCACCCCCCATCTCAGATTGTTCTGAAATCATTTGTATAGTTCGAAACAGATAAGATTTAGTATTCCTGAAACATTATTTTGTTGAAATATACAACGTTACCAAAAATATGTGGACACCTGCTCGTCGAACATCTCATTCCAAAATCATGGGGATTAATATGGAGTTGGTCCTCCTTTTGTTGCTGTCACAGCCTCTACTCTTCTGGGAAGGCTTTCCCCTAGATGTTGGAGTATTGCTGCAGGGTCTTGCTTCCATTCAGCCACAAGAGCATTAGTGAGGCAGGGCACTGATGTTGGCCGATTAGGCCTGGCTCGCAGTCAGCGTTCCAATTCATCCCACAGGTGTTCGATAGAGTTGAGGTCAGGGCTCTGTGCAGGCCAGTCAAGTTTTTCCACACTAATCTTGACAAAGCATTTCTGTATGGACCTCACTTTGTGCACGGGGGCATTGTCATGCTGAAACAGGAAAGGACCTTCCTTGCCCGAACCATGAAAAACAGCCCCAGACCATTATTCCTCCTCCACCCAACTTTACAGTTGGCACTATGCAGTGGGGCAGGTAGCGTTCTGCTGGCATCCGCCAAACCCAGATTCGTCCGTCAGACTGCCAGATGGTGAATTCATCACTCCAGAGAACACGTTTCCACTGCTCCAGAGTCCAATGGGGGCGAGCTTTACACCACTCCAGCCGACGCTTGGCATTACGCATGGTGATCTTAGGCTTGTGTGCGGCTGCTCGGCCATAAAAAACCATTTCATGAAGCTCCTGACTAACAGTTATTTGGTTGGTGTTACTTCCAGAGGCAGTTTGGAACTCGGTAGTGAGTGTTGCACCTCAGGACTCACGATCCCGTTCTGTGAGCTTGTGTGCAGCTCTAGCAAGGCAAAAATTTGAGGTAGTAATTGCTGGAAAGGTGGCATCCTATGATGGTGCCACGTTGAAAGTCACTGAGCTTGGCCCCCCGAGTGGCGCAGGCGTCACTACTGCCTGTGGTTCGATCCCAAGCTGTGTCACAGCCGGCCGTAACCAGGAGTCCCATAGGGCGGTGCACAATTGGCCTAGCATCGTCCGGGTTTGGGGAGGGTTCCTTGACTCATCACGCTCTAGTGACTCCTTGTGGCGGGCCGTGCACCTGCAAGCTGACCTCAGTTGAACAGTGTTTCCTCCCACAGAGTGGTGCGGCTGGCTTCCGGGTTAAGCGACCAGGTGTTAAGAAGCAGCTCGGCTTGGCGGGTCATTTTTCAAAGGACGCATTACTCGACCTCTCCCGAGCCCGTTGGGGAGTTGCAGCAATGAGACAAGATCGTAACTACCAATTGGATATCACAAAATTGTGGAGAAAAAGGGGATACAATTACAACAAACAAACAAAAATTATAATCACTGAGCCATTCTACTGCCAATGTTTGTCTATGGAGATTGCATGGCTATGTGCTCGATTTTATACACCTGTCAGCAATGGATGTAGCTGAAATAGCCGAATTCACACATTTTTGTGTATATAATGTAATTTGATATCTGAGCAATTAAGCTAATTGATTGTACCCAAGTTGTCCATTTATTTTATTTATAAGATTCATATAATCTTTAATAAATGTAGTACCTAATATCCGATTTAGACCATAATTCTTACTAACAATAAGTAAGACATGAGGAATTCAATAAAATGGTAAAAAGGCCACCCACGGACACCCCACCCCAACAACCACGCCAATCCCACCCCAACAACCACTCCAATCCCACCCCAACAGCCACGCCAATCCCACCCCAACAACCACGCCAATCCCACCCCAACAACCTGTATACAGTATCAGGTCTCTGTTTGACAAATATTATGGATCTGCTGCTTGGACTATTGCTTATTCATCATTCGTAATGTATTCCCTGTGAATCGGGTGAATTTTGAAATCGGCCATTGAAGTCGCTTGCATTGTTTACAATAAATTTGTTTTGCCCACTAGATGTCGCTGTTCCTGATGCTTTTATCCGTTTTGCTGGTCTCTTGTGTTTTATTAAATGGATCACAACATTTCCTCTGCAACCTTGGGTAGAAAACCAATAGCTTTTGCTCATGATGAAAATACATTGTGTGGTCATCCTCACAATAGAAACCAGTCCTCCATGAAAAGTGATTCAGTTTGTCCTTCTCTTAGGCTTAACTTGTGTCCAGGAAACGGCCCCTTTGTGTGTTTTATTCCCTTTAAAAAAAGGGTATGGATTAGTTCATTCCTGGTGAACAAGCAAACCATTAGGCTACATCAATTCTAATGGTTTCAATTGTAAAAGTCCCAAACACAAACTCTATAGTGTTTTGCAAGTGTAATGGTATTGGGGCTGGGTTGGGTTTAATGGTAAATGTCACTAATCACACTAAATATTAGGGATGCAATAGTACACAGCAACTGCTTGGGGCCCCAGGCCGTTAGGGGACTCCTGAGGGCTGACAGACTTTACTCCACAGCAATGTCTCAAAATGTGTCAACCACAACCCCCTCCCCCTTAAACAACCAATGTACGATTTGCAATGACATCTCAGTAGGAAACTGCCCTAAAGGGGCCCCATGAAGAGAGGGGAAACACACAAAAAAAAGCACATTTGACGAGATACCGCTGTCTTTCAAATCCGCTGTGTGGGAAATGTTGGATTCAGCGTGCAATACGATGACGAGGGTAAGAAGACCGTAAACAAACAAAGTACAGTCTGCAAGCATTGCTTTGCCCCTGTCAGCTACTCGAGTGGAAACACTTCAAACGTGATGTGTCATTTACGTGGCCGTCACCCGGCTGTATCCCTTGTAGGTAAAGCTGGAGCAAAGAGAGTCCACTCGTTTGCGAAAAACACAACAATCTCTCGTTGCTGCCTTCCAACAACAATTTGCGACAAATTCAGAAAAACATAAAGAAATAACAAAAGCAGTGGGGGTATTCATCATAGCCAAAGATTTGCCGCCCTATTCGGTGGTTACTGACTCGGGATTTCGTCACCTGATGATTTTCTTAAACCGCGTTACAATGTCCCCTCCCGCACACATTTCAGTAGCAAAGTAATTCCCAAACTCTATGAAACATCACGGAGAGAAAATGAAAACAAATTGATACAGACACCCTATATACCTCTCTCCACGGATAGTTGAACCTCCAGAGGAACTCAAAGCTACCTCACTGTGATGGTTCACTATGTACTGGAAGCTACCTCACTGTGATGGTTCACTATGTACTGGAAGCTACCTCGCTGTGACGGTTCACTATGTGCTGGAAGCTACCTCACTGTGACGGTTCACTATGTGCTGGAAGCTACCTCACTGTGACGGTTCACTATGTACTGGAAGCTACCTCACTGTGACGGTTCACTATGTGCTGGAAGCTACCTCACTGTGACGGTTCACTATGTACTGGAAGCTACCTCACTGTGACGGTTCACTATTACTGGAAGCTACCTCACTGTGACGGTTCACTATGTGCTGGAAGCTACCTCACTGTGACGGTTCACTATGTGCTGGAAGCTACCTCACTGTGATGGTTCACTATGTACTGGAAGCTACCTCACTGTGATGGTTCACTATGTACTGGAAGCTACCTCACTGTGACGGTTCACTATGTGCTGGAAGCTACCTCACTGTGACGGTTCACTATGTGCTGGAAGCTACCTCACTGATGGTTCACTATGTACTGGAAGCTACCTCACTGTGATGGTTCCCTATGTACTGGAAGCTACCTCACTGTGATGGTTCCCTATGTACTGGAAGCTACCTCACTGTGATGGTTCACTATGTCCTGGAAGCTACCTCACTGTGACGGTTCACTATGTGCTGGAAGCTACTTCACTGTGATGGTTCACTATGTACTGGAAGCTACCTCACTGTGACGGTTCACTATGCGCTGGAAGCTACCTCACTGTGATGGTTCACTATGTGCTGGAAGCTACCTCACTGATGGTTCACTATGTACTGGAAGCTACCTCACTGTGATGGTTCACTATGTACTGGAAGCTACCTCACTGTGATGGTTCACTATGTACTGGAAGTTACCTCACTGTGATGGTTCACTATGTACTAGATTAGGAGATTAGATTAGAGCTACGTGTTGCAAACGCATCCCTTGTATGAGAGTCATACAAACGCACACTTTACTTAAATACAAAGAAACCGTACCGTTACCGTTGCCCACAAACTGTGATACATACCAAACCGTGGGTCTACTGTACCGTTGCATCCCTACTAAGTATGGAGATGTGTTTTTCAATACAATTATTAGTAAACAACTGCCATGCAATGGTTTATAATTGAATTAGGGTTGTCACATTTTAGTCACAAACTCATTTCTCCAAAGTTTTGAGCTTGTATGAAACGTCTTGAGAATTGCATAGGGATAGCTGTCTCAGAGAGAGGCCACTTGTTGGACTGGTCAAGGAGAGTTGGGTTGAAGCTATAGGTTTATAAGAGAAGGACAAACTGAATTGCTTTCATGGAGAACTGGCTTTGAATTGCGAGGATGATCACACCATTTATTTTAATCATGAGCCAAATCTATTGCTTTTCTACCCAGAGTTGCAAAGAAAAGGTCGTGTTCCATTTAATAAATACAACAGACAGCAAAGTGGAGAAAAGGGTGTAGCGGCAGTAGCAGGAACAGTGGAATTTAGTGGTTAAAAACCTGGTACTTTCACACTGATTCATGGTAAATAATACAAGCGATTTCAATTAATAACAGGGGGAATAAAAACATAGCCAGATTTGCAGGAAATGCATTACAAAGGATGAAGAAGCAATACAACAAACATGCAGCTTCATTCTACTATTCAAATGTAAGAAATTCTACTATATACAGGTTGTTGTGGTGGCTTTGGCGCTGAGGTCCATGGGTGGCTTTTTGAACATTTTAGTGGATTCCTCATGTCTTACTCAGTGATGGGGGGAAAAGTACCCAATTGTCATACTTGAGTATAAGTAAAGATACCTTAACAGAAAATGACTCGCGTAAAAGTCACCCAGTAATATACTACTAATATACTAAGTCTAAAGGTATTTGGTTTGAAATATACTTCAGTATCGGAAGTATATGTAATTGCTAAAATATACTTAAGTATCAAAAGTAAAAGTATACATCATTTCAAATTCCTTATTAGGCAAACCAGACGGTACGGTTTTCTTTTTTTTTTTAAGTAGTCAAAAATATAAATAGGGAAGTTAAAGTACAGATTCTTCCAAAAACGACTTAAGTAAAAAAGAGCTACTTTAAGTAGTTTACACCACTGGTCTTACTCGGTGGTAGAAAGTTGGGTACTGTATTTGTTGAATATTATGTGAATGACCACAAATCAAAAGGGCAAATTTGGCTGCACTCAAATTATAAGAGATTAATTTAAAACAAAATAATGTTTCAGGAATGCTATTCTTATCTGTTTATAACTACAGAAATTATTTCAGAACAATCTGAGATGATGGGTGTCATGGCTTGCTAAACCATCTGTTTGAGTCATGAAGAAAATCCACATTTCTTAGATTGTGGCTGTCAAAAATGAACAGCTTTTCCTTTTAGTTTGACGCAAATTGATCAGGATCATCAAACTTTTAATTTATTACCCCGTAAAATCCAGGATTCTTTGCACTGTCACATAGAATGTATCCTATTTGTAATAATTTATAGCAGTGGAAAGATGCCGAAGCACCAGCAAGGTAAATGTAGGAAAACGAGTTGGTGGAAGGCAGGTGGTGAATGTACAGAGGCTACAGTAGATGTGGTTTGGGTTGGATTCTGCCCAATGCAAGGTCCAATGAAGTGTGGGACCAACAGGTGTCCAATGGCCTTTTTAGAAATGTTTCCGTCCTACCCCCCCTTAGCAGATAACAATTGTTAATCTTCACAAACTTTGCTCTGGCTGAGAGAATCCCAACAGTTAACTCACTACTAAAACAAGCGCTCCGTTTCCCACCTTTCTCACCTGCATGCCTTCTAATACTTGATTTATTTTGCCTTTTCCTAACCTCTATTCCTTTTAGCTGTTGTACATTTCAGGTACCTGTTTTTCTCTTTCTCAGAGGCCACGCGTGGGTCTGCTGTAAAACGATTTTCTATCTCATTTGCGCGACACCCAACCAATGGTATGTTTGCTTTTGTTAATTAAGATGCATCCTTACCTCATCCCTGTTGTCATTTTGATCTGGATAGAATCTTCCCTCCTCATGAGATCCTCTGCTAGTGTCAAAGCAGTGCACAGGGAATGTGATCCTAAACATTGAGACTTCTGAATGCTCATGCAGCCCTCCAAGATCATGTGCTTCTTTTGTTCGCCTGAAAAGTCCTCCTGTTTGTCACGCTATAGTTTAGGATTACATGGAGCTATTTTGTGACCTGCTAGGCTAGCTAGACCTGTCCCCTGCTTATCTGTTCATTTTAATAGTCAAAGTGCTGTAGTTTGGTTTGAATATGGCCTTCAATTTTTTCTTGATGACTTTTGTTGTGTTGGAGTTGGGTGACTGTATCACAACAATGTTGCCAATCTAAATGTTCCTTTAGAGGTATGGCAAATAGTTATACCGTTGATCTTGTAATGCTGCTGATCTAGTCAAATATGGTAATGCTGCTAATCTAGTCAAATGTGGTAATGCTGCTAATCTAGTCAAATATGGTAATGCTGCTAATCTAGTCAAATATGGTAATGCTGCTAATCTAGTCAAATGTGGTAATGCTGCTAATCTAGGCAAATGTAGTAATGCTGCTAATCAGGTAAATGTAGTAATGCTGCTAATCAGGTAAATGTGGTAATGCTGCTAATCTAGTCAAATGTAGTAATGCTGCTAATCAGGTAAATGTAGTAATGCTGCTAATCTAGGTAAATGTAGTAATGCTGCTAATCTAGGTAAATGTAGTAATGCTGCTAATCTAGGCAAATGTAGTGATGCTTTTAGTCCATGGCAAATATAACAATGCTGCTAATCTAGTCAAATATGGTAATGCTGCTAATCAGGTAAATGTAGTAATGCTGCTAATCTAGGTAAATGTAGTAATGCTGCTAATCTAGGCAAATGTAGTGATGCTTTTAGTCTATGGCAAATATGGTAATGCTGCTAATCTAGTCAAATGTGGTAATTCTGTTAATCTAGGCAACTATGGTAATGCTGCTAATCTAGTCAAATTTAGCTATAGTATCTATTGCACTTTTATATATTTTTATGTAAAGGCAACTTTTTAAATCAATGTGATATCTGGGATTAATATTTTCGTACATTTGGGCCGCATAAACCTGTCAGTCACCTCAGTTTGTGGTTAACGCTGTAATTTTGATGCAACAAAATATGATTTTGTACATTAAATCAATTTGCACTAATTTGATCATTTTGGATTATCGTTTTTTTCTGCTTTTCTAAATGGGTCAGTCTTTTCCAGTATGTTCTGTGGTAAGTGTTTTATTATGTTTAATTTACCCATTTATATCTTGTCTGAACGTTGTTTGGTGTTTTTAGTTCATATAGATTTCTGTTGTGTATAGTTCAGCTTCCTTTCTCAGTCTAGACCTCCACAGTCTCTTCAACGTAGTCTTCCCTGTTTTCTCCTTTCCTCAGACCCTTGGCTATGGAAATACCTTGAGTAGCTGTGTGCTTTAGTCCTGCCCCTCAGAACACTTTTGCTCATGAAAATGATAATTCTATTTGGTGCTGTTGACAGGTGCTGTCTATGATAAGTAATCTAAACCACAGCCATACAGTACATGTCCTACAGTCCAAAAAAGGTTTAGTATATTTGTTGATAAAATATTAAGATTTGTTATCATTGTTACTGTTAATTTCAGGCATATGCAGTACCAGTCAAAAGTTTGGACACACCTACTCAAGGATTTTTCTATATTTTTTTACTATTATCTACATTATAGAATAATAGTGAAGATGTCAAAACTATGAAATAACACATATGGAATGATGTAGTAACCAAAAAAGTGTTAAACAAATCAAAATATATTTGAGGTTTTCAAAGTAGTCACCCTTTGCCTTGATGACAGCATTGCACAATCTTGGCATTCTCTCAACCAGCTTTGCCTGGAATGCTTTGAGTAGGTGTGTCCAAACTTTTGACTGGTACTTTATATATTTACTTAATATACAGTTGAAGTCGGGAAGTTTACATACACTTAGGTTGGAGTCATTAAAACTTGTTTTTCAACCACTCCACAAATATATTGTTAACAGACTATAGTTTTGGCAAGTTGGTTAGGACATCTACTTTGTGCATGACACAAGTAATTTTTCCAACAATTGTTTACAGATATAATAAAAAATATAAGTAAAAATTATAAATATAATTCACTGTATTCCAGTAGGTCAGAAGTTTACATACACTAAGTTGACTGTGCCTTTCAACAGCTTGGAAAATTCAAGAAAATGATGTCATGGCTTTAGAAGCTTCTGATAGGCTAATTGACATCGTTTGAGTCAATTGGAGGTGTACCTGTGGATGTATTTCAAGGCCTACCTTCAAACTCAGTGCCTCTTTGCTTGACATCATGGGAAAATCAAAAGAAATCAGCCAAGACCTCAGAAAAAAAATTGTAGACCTCCACAAGTCTGGTTCATCCTTGGGAGCAATTTCCAAACGCCTGAAGGTACCACGTTCATTTGTACAAACAATAGTACACAAGTATAAACACCATGGGACCACGCAGACGTCATACCGCTCAGGAAGGAGATGTGTTCTGTCTCCTAGAGATGAACGTACTTTGGTGCGAAAAGTGCAAATCAATCCCAGAACAACAGCAAAGGACCTTGTGAAGATGCTGGAGGAAACATGTACAAGAGTATTTATATCCACAGTAAAGAGTCCTATATCGACAACCCGAAAGGGCGCTCAGCAAGGAAGAAGCCACTGCTCCAAAATCGGCATAAAAAAGCCAGACTACGGTTTGCAACTGCACATGGGGACAAAGATCATACTTTTTGGAAAAATTTCCTCTGGTCTGATGAAACAAAAATAGAACTGTTTGGCCATAATGACCGTCGTTATGTTTTCAGGAAAAAGGGGAAGGCTTGCAAGCCGTAGAACACCATCCCAACCATGAAGCACGGGGGTGGCAGCATCATGTTGTGGGGGTGCTTTGCTGCAGGAGGGACTGGTGCACTTCACAAAATAGATGGCATCATGAGGGAGGACATTGTGAAAACATTGAAGCAACATCTCAAGACATCAGTCAGGAAGTTGAAGCTTGGTCGCAAATGGGTCTTCCAAATGGACAATGACCCCAAGCATACTTCCATACTTGGCAAAATGGCTTAAGGACAACAAAGTCAAGGTATTGGAGTGGCCATCACAAAGCCCTGACCTCAAGCCTATAGAAAATGTGTGGGCAGAACTGAAAAAGCGTTTGCGAGCAAGGTCGTCTACAAACCTGACTCAGTTACACCAGCTCTGTCAGGAGGAATGGGCCAAAATTCACCCAACTTATTGTGGAAGCTTGTGCAAGGCTACCCGAAATGATTGACCGAAGTTAAACAATTCAAAGGCAATGTTACCAAATACTAATTGAGTGTTTATGAACATCTGTCCCACTGTGAATGTGATGAAATATAAAAGCTGTAATAAATCATTTATCTATACTATTATTCTGACATTTCACATTCTTAAAAGAAAGTGGTGATCCTAACTGACCTAAAACAGGGAATTTTAACTAGGATTAAATGTCAGGAATTGTGAAAAGCTGAGTTTAAATGTATTTGGCTAAGGTGTATGCAAACTTCCGACTTCAACTGTATATTTCTTGTTATAGGGAAAGTTAGAAGTTTAATAAGAAAGGGGGAAGATCCAATATATACCTTTTCCTGAGGGATCATATAGTGTAACTACAGTGTTATACATCCCTGCAAATATTTTCACACTTGGCCAACAAATACGTTTTTAATGATAAAGGAACTTTGTTCAAATCTAATATTTTTTATATTAATTTACATCATATCGCAAAATGTGTCTTTCTACAGAGTACCCATGTTTTTCATCCATGGTGTGTTACTCATTGGGGAGGTATTCATACAAATAAATGTGGTTATTGCTTAAAATGATAAGCTCAATTGATTTTAGTTATATATTTAGCAAACCTATTTTGTTCAATGTATTGACTCAATGACATGCTAATGGGGAAGATTTTGATGCTGTTTTTTAGTGATCAAATAAATGTCCCCTTTTGCCCTCCGTTGTTTTAACCAGAGAAGCCATGCTCATTGTAACATACTAACTGAAAAATGTTTTCTGCGTCATCACCTTTGTCTTGCAGTGTCTCAGACACATTTATTTACACTTTGGTGGCAAAACAAGCAATGTATAGAGAGAATCATGGTACCATCTAAACCGCTGCGGAAATATTTTCAATAACCACAAATATTGTATTTTCATTGTATTTGAAGCTGGTGTACAAAACCCAAAGTAAAAGACGCAAAAACAAAACTTATGAACGGGAAGCATAGAAATAGAACAGATCTACCTCTTCTTAGACTTGCTTTCAATGAGAGTAACAGATCTATAACTCATATTTTTATGCAAATTTCATCAGGTTGCCCAAAAAGTTACAACTTGTAGCTTTTAAATTAAATGTAAAATAAAAAAAATTAAGACCGCTTTTTCTCCTGAACGATATTGTGGTGTTTGTTAGACCACTTTGTTCAATCTCTCCCCAACGTCCATCAAAGGCTTCAGGGCTATATAAACCAAACTGTATTCCCAACTAGGTTAACATTCACTCTTGTGTTTCTTCTCATCCTGGCTGTGACAGTCGTGATGGGTATTGCTTTCAGTGGGATATACTTTGTATCATACATCTGCCTGCATCCTACAGTATTCACCTCAATCAGATCTGATTTTTGTCGGTAGTGTTTTATTTTGTTTGCTGTCACTTGGAGATAATGGAAGCATTGTGATTTTTGTCTGCCGATTTTCAAATAATACAATGTTCTCTGTCATGAGTAGTCCCCAGAGGGCTTGTAGTGTTCTCCGTATTGTCGGCTTATCGTCTGGAGGCGTTTCCACCCTCTAGGTTTTGAGCTGTACTCCATGGTTCCGTCCATATGCCCCCTGGAGACCCTGCACAACTCGCTCTCGCTGAAACAGATAGACGACTTCCTGGCTTCCATCGCTGCATCTCATGAGTCACTCCTGGACATCTCTGCCTCCTCCCCAGGTACTTATCGCTGCTCATCGTACAGTACAAATTATCAACGGTAATTTGTTGCCGCTCGCATCTCAATGTCTTTTTTTTTGTGTTCGACAGCTGCGAAAAAAACTCCTTTGAACACTTACACCCCTGCAAAGATATTGCCCTGCCCTTTCACGCAAGGCAAGAAGAATCTGGACAAGGCTGCAACTGGTAAACGATTTAGGGTTGAATACCCATCACTTGCTATAGTAGTACTGTAACTAATAGGCTTGCTCTGTCTATGTACTCTTTATTTGACCATTCTTTGGGCTATTCCAGCATTATAGATGTGACATAAGAAATAAAGCAAATACGCTTTTGGTCCTGAGTGGCGCAGAGGTCCTCGGCACTGCTTCTCAGTGCTAGAGGCGTCACTACAGACCCTGGTTTGATTTCAGGCTGTATCACAACCGGCCGTGATTGGGAGTCCCATAGGGCGGGGCGCAATTGGCACAGCGTCATCCGGGTTTGGCCAGAGTAGGCCGTCATTGTAAATAAGAATTTTGTTCTTAACTGACTTGCTTAGTTAAATAAATTTTAAAAAATGGATGTGACATGAAATGTACAAGATTTCAGGGGAGATTGAACATATTAGAAAAAAGTCTGTGTTTGTAAGTCTTTTAGAATGAACGGCTTGACTGAACACAAAAACAACCATTTTGAAAAGATTGTCTTGCATTATTACTTTGGAGAGGAGAAGCAACGATTATGGATGTGAAACTCTCCGTTATGGATGTGACAATCTGAAACAGTCAGATTTCTTGATCAAAATCTATCGTATTGTAACACAAGTGTTGTCATCTGGAATGTTTTTTAGAATGTCAAACGAAGTGGAACTACATAATTATGGTCCAGAATACTGAATAGTATTCTGCAATGCAAGGCAACACTCCAAACAGAGTATTTTTTTTTTTACAAATTAAAAAAAAAAAACATCTTTATCAATGACCATTACTAGTTGAATGTAGACATGGGATTATTTTTTATTCTATTTTTTGTATTTTCTTAAAAGGGTGGATCAATTTTAATATTGAGGATAGATTGTAGCTTCCATCAAAGTAATTGTCTGCATCATTTCCAATCTCCCATATATTTTCGGTGTACATATATTTATATATACACTACCGTTCAAAAGTTTGGGGTCACTTAGAAATGTCCTTGTTTTTGAAAGAAAAGCACATATTTTTTCCTTTAATATAACATCAAATTGATCAGAAATACAGTGTAGACATTGTTAATGTTGTAAATGACTATTGTAGCTGGAAACGGCTGATTTTTAATGGAATATCTACATAGGTGTACAGAGGCCCATTATCAGCAACCATCACTCCTGTGTTCCAATGGCACATTGTGTTAGCTAATCCAAGTTGATCATTTTAAAGGGCTAATTGATCATTAGAAAACCCTTTTCCAATTATGTTAGCACAGTCGAAAACTGTTCTGATTAAAGAAGCAATAAAACTGGCCTTCTTTAGACTAGTTGAGTATCTGGAGCATCAGCATTTGTGGGTTCAATTACAGGCTCAAAATGGCCAGAAACAAAAATCTGTATTTAAAAAAAAAAAATGCCTTTTTTTTTAACGAGGCAAGTCAGTTAAGAACACATTCTTATTATCAATGACGGCCTAGGAACGGTGGGTTAACTACCTGTTCAGGGGCAGAACGACAGATTTGTACCTTGTCAGCTCGGGGATTCAATCTTGCAACCTTACGGTTACTAGTCCAACGCTCTAACCACCTGCCTTACATTGCACTCCACGAGGAGTCTGCCTGTTACGCGAATGCAGTAAGAAGCCAAGGTAAGCTGCTAGCTAGCATTAAACGTATCTTATAAAAAACAATCAATCATAATCACTAGTTAACTACACATGGTTGATGATATTACTAGTTTATCTAGCGTGTCCTGCGTTGCATATAATTGATGCATTCGCGAAAAAGGTCTGTCGTTGCTCCGTGTACCTAACCATAAACATCAATGCCTTTCTTAAAATCAATACACAAATATATATTTTTAAACCTGCATATTTAGCTGAAAGAAATCCAGGTTAGCAGGCAATATTAACCAGGTGAAATTGTGTCACTTCTCTTGCGTTCATTGCACGCAGAGTCAGGGTATATGCAACAGTTTGGGCCGCCTGGCTCATTGCGAACTAATTTGCCAGAATTTTACGTACTTATGACATAACATTGAAGGTTGTGCAATGTAACAGGAATATTTAGACTTATGGATGCCACCCGTTAGATAAAATACCCAACGGTTCTGTATTTCACTGAAAGAATAAACGTTTTGAGATGATAGTTTCCGGATTCTACCATATTAATGACCTATGACTCGTATTTCTGTGTGTTATTATGTTATAATTAAGTCAATGATTTGATAGTGCAGTCTGACTGAGCGATGGTAGGCAGCAGCAGGCTCGTACGCATTCATTCAAACAGCACTTTCGTGCGTTTTGCCAGCAGCTCTTCGCAATGCTTCAAGCATTGAGCTGTTTATGACTTCAAGCCTATCAACTCTTTGAGATGAGGCTGGTGTAACGGCTAGTTAGTTAGCGGGGTACGCGCTAATTGCATTTCAATCGGTGACGTCACTCGCTCTGAGACTTGGAGTCGTTGTTCCCCTTGCTCTGCAAGGGCCGCGGCTTTTCTGGAGCGATGGGTAACGATGCTTTGAGGGTGGCTGTTGTCGATATGTTCCTGGTTCGAGCCTAGGTAGGGGCGAGGAGAGGGACGAAAGCCATACTGTTACACTGGCAATACTAAAGTGCCTGTAAGAACATCCAATAGTCAAAGGTATATGAAATACCAATGGTATAGAAATAAATAGTCCTATAATTCCTATAATAACTACAATCTAAAACTTCTTACCTGTGAATATTGAAGACTCATGTTAAAAGGAACCACCAGCTTTCATATGTTCTAATGTTCTGAGCAATGAACTTAAACGTTAGCTTTTTTACATGGCACATATTGCACTTTTACTTTCTTCTCCAACACTTTGTTTTTGCATTATTTAAACCAAATTGAACATGTTTCATTATTTATTTGAGGCTAAATTGATTTTATTCATGTATTATATTAAGTTAAAATAAGTGTTCATTCAGTATTGTTGTAATTGTCATTATTACAAATAAAAAAAAATTAAATCGGCCAATTTAATCGGTATCGGCTTTTTTTGGTCCTCCAATAATCGGTACCGGCGTTGAAAAATCATAATCGGTCGACCTCTAGTCTCAACGTCAACAGTGAAAAGGTGACTCCGGGATGCTGGCCTTCTAGGCAGAGTTGCAAAGAAAAAGCCATATCTCAGACTGGCCAATAAAAATAAAATATTAAGATGGGCAAAAGAACACAGACACTGGACAGAGGAACTCTGCCAGCACCGGATTTCTATTGGCCAGATTTTTTTCAACTGCACTGTGATGTTTCACAAAAGTTCTGAACCTTTCTATTCTCATAGTTTCTACAGATTGTAAATTAAAGGTAAAATTTTTTGCTAAAATAATTATTATATTATTGATCGATTGACTGACTTTTGAAATCACCCAGTAGTGCCATCTGCAGTGTTAGCTCTAGGTTAATGTTGCAATTCTTCAGCCATTCCTGGACCTATGACCAAAAATTAGCTACATATGGACAATACCAAAATAAATGATCTAATAACTCTGCCTCCTTGCAAAATCTGCAGAGCTGGGAACGTTGTATCCCCTATATAAACTCAGCAAAAAAAGAAACGTCCTCTCACTGTTAATCGCGTTTATTTTCAGCAAACTTGACATGTGTAAGGATTTGTATGAACATAACAAGATTCAACAACTCTGACATAAACTGAACAAGTTCCACAGACATGTGACTAACAGAAATGGAACAATGTATTCCTGAACAATGGGAGGGGGGGGGGGGTCCAAATCAAAAGTAACAGTCAGTATATGGTGTGGCCACCAGCTGTATTAAGGACTGCAGTGCATTTCCTCCTCATGGACTGCACAAGATTTGCCAGTTCTTGCTGTGAGATGTTACCCCACTCTTCCACCAAGGCACCTGCAAGTTCGCAGACATTTCTGGGGGGAATGGCCCTAGCCTTCACCCTCCAATCTAACAGGTCCCAGACGTGCTCAATGGGATTGAGATCCGGGCTCTTCGCTGGCCATGGCAGAACACTGACATTCCTGTCTTGCAGGAAATCACGCACAGAACAAGGAGTATGGCTGGTGGCATTGTCATGCTGGAGGGTCATGTCAGGATGAGCCTGCAGGAAGGGTACCACATGAGGGAGAAGGATGTCTTCCCTGTAACTCACAGCATGAGATTGCCTTCAATGACGACAAGCTCAGTCCGATGATGTTGTGACATACCGCCCCAGACCATGACGGACCCTCCACTTCCAAATCGATCCCGCTCCAGAGTACATGCCTCGATGTAACGCTCATTCCTTCAACTATAAACGCGAATCCGACCATCACCCCTGGTGAGACAAAACCACGACTCCTCAGTGAAGAGCACTTTTTGCCAGTCCTGTCTGGTCCAGCGACGATGGGTTTGGGCCCATTGGCGATGTTGTTGCCGGTGATGTCTAGTGAAGACCTGCCTTAGAATATGCCTACAGGCCCGCAGTCCAGCCTCTCTCAGCCTATTGCGGACTGTCTGAGCACTGATGGCGGAATTGTGCGTTCCTGGTGTAACTCGGACAGTTGTTGTTGCCATCCTCTACCTGTCCCGCAGGTGTGATGTTCGGATGTACCGATCCCTGTTACACGTAGTCTGCCACTGCGAAGACGATCAGCTGTCCGTCCCGTCTCCCTGTAGTTCTGTCTTAGGCTTCTCACTGTACGGACATTGCAATTTATTGCCCTGGCTACATCTGCAGCCCTCATGCCTCCTTGCAGCATGCCTAAGGCACGTTCACGGAGATGAGCAGGGACGCTGGGCATCTTTCTTTTGGTGTTTTTCAGAGTCAGTAGAAAGGCCTCTTTAGTGTCCTAAGTTTTCAAAACTGTGACCTTAATTGCCTACCATCTGTAAGCTGTTAGTGTCTTAACGACCGTTCCACAGGTTCATATTCATTAATTGTTTATGGTTCATTGAACAAGCATGGGAACAGTGTTTAAACACATTACAATGAAGATCTGTGAAGTTATTTGGATTTTTACAAATTATCTTTGAAAGACAGGGTCCTGAAAAAGGGATGTTTCTTTTGTTGCTGTGTTTATATAACATTCTATTGGTTGCAATAATTTGGTATAATTTAAATTGAAAAAATTCTAAGTTTTGAATCCGGCGTCGTTTTGCATGTCAATTCATAAACCATGTGCCATGGAATTGGTACATCGCAAATCTCTTCCCAACTATTTAGCAATTTATATGGCACAGCTGTCAAGAGTTCCTTACTTTTTCCCACTTGCCTCTTCCTTTTTTGCGGTATTGCTACAATTAGTTGGTTGAAATAGACATGAGATTATTTGTTTTTCACCTTTTCTGAAATATTGTGTTAAAATAGACATGAATATGCAAATGAGCAATATGCAGATTAAGCTGTTTGGTATTCCCCCCCCCCACACAAAAATACCAAAAGCAGCAGCTACTCTTCCTGGGGTCCACACAAAACATGAAACATGACATAATATGGAACGTTAATAGACAAGAACAGCTCAAGGACAGAACTGTGTCAATTTAAAAAAGGCACACGTAGCCTACACATCAATACATACACAAACTATATAGGTCAAATAGGGGAGAGGCGATGTGAGCTTTTTCTTTACCTGTTTTTTGACATGTGCCTACTGTTAGTCTGCACTCCAAAATATAATTAGGAACGTGGTTTCGATAATTAGGAACGTGGTTTCATTCTGAAATGATTGACAAGTTTTTCTCAGGTTGACCTTCCGCTGGAACTTTTTTCCTTATTCAGTCACAATGTTCTTGTGAATGGAGAATGCCAAGTTGACACATCTGAAAGCTCAGTAACGGCTGGAGATTAACTCTACTATTTGAGATGAACTGAAGTCCATTTCACCAGCGGTGTGAGCTATGCTCACAGTTGACCATGCTCATTGAGCTTCCTTTTCTCCTTCACAGGGATCAGCTCATCGCCCACTAAAGAACCCCGGTCTGGCCCTGCTGACCCTTCCCCAAACGCTGCAGCCGGGGATAAAGCGTCCCAGCCGTCCCCTTCTCAGCCCACCACAGAAAGTAAAGCAGCCCTGCAATCCTCCTCTGAGGACCTGGAACCTCCTACTGGATTCTCAGCCACCCTGAACCCAGCAACTCAACACGCCTCCGAAGAGAAACTGGAAGCCTCAACCCCAGACAAATGGGTCAAGCAGACTCTGCAGCATGATGCCCAAAGTTGCAAAGTGCCACCACAAACCCAGAGTGGTGACGTGTCACCACAATCCCCTGCCAAAGTCCCTTCAAAGAACCCTACCCAAGATAACCTGACTTGTAAAATGTCCCCACACTCACCTTCCAAAGAAATCCAGAGTGGTAAAGTGTTACCACAAACGTTTACCCAGGATGCACCAAGTGGTAAAGTGACGCCACAAGCCCCTTCCCTAGACCCCACAGAAAAGGGGTCCGAGACTTCACCCCATGACAGAGTTCACCAGGGACTGAATTCTAAAGGGACTCTTGGAGAAGGTGCCATGTCTTTGACCACCAGCAAGGAAAGGGAGGCAAAGCTGGACTCCAAATAAACAGATGTTCTGTTCAAGGTCAAAACAGTATTTCAATTGTTACATAATTAGGATTAGATTAACCAGAAATCACATTCTCGTCTAGACTAGGGTTATTTGTTACAAAATGCTGTTACTCATTTAGCTGAGCTTACAACATGGCAATTTCATGATGTTTCAATGTTTCTAGGGAGGGTGTCACTGTTGCACAGTGGGTGTGTGAAAGGCACACTTAACTAAGACATGTGTTTGTGATTGTCTCTGCTACTGTATGACTGCTTCCCATTTGATTCACCTGTTGCTAGCGTCTTGTATATTTTAATGTAATGCCGATGTATAGAATTGAAATGTTGAATATTCTGCTGCCTACATCTCGCTGGATTCCTGAACTGAGACTAATGGAATGGATGTTCTGGCTCATCTTGAGCCTACAAGGTCCAAGCTATGTTTTTAAAGGGTCAGATAAAATATACTTGTTTCCTGTACAGGGTACATATGTTTTTCACCTATATTTTCAGACCTACTCTGAGCTTGCACTTCATTTCCCATTCATGAAACTGGAATCGGAAGTGTCTGCCTTGTGCACACTGTAATGACCATCATTCTCTTTATTACATTGTAATCAAACATATAATTGTTGTGTGTGTGTATATATATATATATATTCAGAATAAAAGTTCAGGGAAAATTCTAATCTTTGGTTTAACTGTCACTTCATTAGTTCTTTACTACAAGTTGTGCTTGTTGTTGTGCAACAACTGTCATTCATGTGTCTATTTGTCTGTCCAAACCATTCTATTTCTTTTGATATGAGAGGTACAATTATGGAAATATTCCTCTAGATAATGTTATTCCCACAGTATATATGTGTTAGCAGGGGAAACACTATTACATCATATTACACAAAACATTTAGCAGGCCTAGACATTGGAGTAATGACGACAGTTAAGGTGTGACAGGTAAAGAATATGGGAGATGATCAGACCTGGGTTCAATCTGTATTTGATTATTTTGGTGTGTTTAAATAACAAATAATGTGGCCCGAATCAAGTACTTCTACTGGAAGTATTTCTAATAATTTCCTATAAATAGCCTACTGCTTAAAAGTATTTTCCAATACTTATTTAAAATACCTGGGTTAAATGCATCGGGGTGTGTTTAAGTCAGTGTATTTGTCTATTTCCAAATGCATTCCAATATGAATACATTACATTTAGCAGACACTTCTAGCCAAAGCGACTTTGTCATGCGTACATACATTTTACGTATGGGTGGTCCCGGGAATATTCAACTATTTGTTTTTTCAATATAAATTAATATCATGGTACTTAACCCCAAATGTCTTTGAAAGTAATTGATACCCTAAATCAGGGATCTTCAACTAGATTCAGCCGCGGGACAATTTTGATGTTGAGCAGATGGTCGGGGATCCGGAACTTAATAATAAAATAAAACATTTGATTGTGAACTGACCGCAAAGAAGCCTAAACAAGATAATACGTAATCCTTTCAAACCCTGATTACATTTGGAAACATTGTCCTGCGTAGGGTGCCATCTTTCACATGAGATGTTAAAACGGATGTCCTGACTCTGGTCATTCAAAATCCCATGGAGCTTATTGTAGGAGTAGGGCTGTTCACACCGGTGTCATGGCTAAATTTCCAACCTGGCCACATTCCATCATGGCCACCTAATCACCCCCCCCCTCATTCCTAATTGGCATATCACTCCTCGCCTCTCTACCTGATAGCTGATGCATGGTGAGAATTCTGGCACAAAAAATGGTAGCTGTGCATCACTGAGGTGGGTGCTACACATTGATGGTGGATGAGGTGAGTATGTAAAGTGCTTTGAGTACCTCAGTTGGTAGATATGTGCTATATTTAAGCCCAATCAATTATTATTTGTATACTATCGCAGCATTCGGAAAGTATTTAGACCCCTTGACTAATTCCACATTTTGTTACGTTGCAGCCTTATTCTAAAAAGGTTTGAATAGTTTTTTTCTCAATCTACATACGATACCCCATAATGAGCAAAAACAGTTAAAAAAAATGTTTTTTCACTTATACAATTATTCAGACCCTTTACACATTACTTTGTTGAAGCGCCTTTGGCAACGTCAAGTCTGAAAAGGAACTAAGGTTGACACAAGTGTGTCCCACGTAATACCCTTGGGGTACGGATACCGTGAGAACAAGGTTCAAGGAAGATGATACCATTGAGTCCAGCTGACATTAGTTAGCTAGCGAGTATGAGACCACAGCATAGCTTTTTGCCAGCTTTAGGTAGCTAGCTCCAAAGAAACTCAGATTGCATGGGAAGTATTCAGACCCCTTCCCTTTTTCCACATTTTGTTACATTACAGCCTTACTCTAAAATGTTTTTGTTTTTTATCCCATAAATCTACACACAATACCCCATAATGGAAGAAGTTTGGAACCACCAAAACTCTTCCTAGAGCTGTCCGCCCGGCGAATCTGCGCAATTGAGGGAGAAGGGCCTTGGTCAGGGAGGTAACCAAGAACCCGATGGTCACTCTGGCAGAGCTCCAGGATTCCTCTGTGGAGATGGGAGAACCTTCTAGAAGGACAACCATCTCTGCAGCACTCCACCAATCAGACCTTTATGGTAGAGTGGCCAGACAGAAGCCACTCCTCAGTAAAAGGCACATGACAGCCCGCTTGGAGTTTGCCAAAAAATCACCTAAAGGACTCTTAGATAATGAGAAACCAGATTATCTGGTCTGATAAAACCAAGATGGAACTCTTTGGCTTGAATGCCAAGCGTCACGTCTGGAGGAAACCTGGCACCATCCCTACAGTGAAGCATAGTGGTGAGCATCATGCTGTGGGGATGTTTTTCAGCTGCAGGGACTGGGAGACTAGTCAGGGTTGAGGGAAAGATGAATGGCGCAAAGTACAGAGAGATCCTTGATGAAAACCTGTCCCAGAGCGCCCAGGACCTCAGACTGGGGGGCGAAGGTTCACCTTCCAACAGGACAACGCAGGAGTTGCTTCTCTTTCTGCTGTGCTCATATTTCATATTTTCCATGAAAGAGTCAAGGAATCCGGGCTTCAAAATAAAATACCAGATTTGAGATAACTTCTGAAAACATGCAGTCCAATAAATGAAGCCTCTTGTAGAGCAATAAATGAAGCCTCTTGTAAAGAGCAAAATGCTATATTTATTCTAACAGAAAATGAACAAATGGTGCGTGCGCTGGAGGGTACTTAGGGATGGTAGGATACATTTTTTCTGGAGAATTCTGTAAGTGGAAGGACTGTTGTGGTACATCTGTATTCCAAGTTTTTTTTACCTCCACGGAGAACCTCCGCCCGCTCTTATTTCTCTGCACACTGCTCTGTAGTTTGAAGAAGTCCTTTAGATGTGGAGGTCGGGACCCCATGGCCTCCAACATTGTATCTTGTTTTGTTCTACAAATTATAAAGAGGATAGTTGGGTGATGAAGAAAAACCCACATATAATTGTATAATCAATCCTAATGTTGTCTATTAGAATTCAACATATGCTTTATTTCAATCTATAGGATTTTTTTTTTTGGTGTCAATTTGATAGAATACAGTTCCTGGAGAAGACAAAATCTATATGAGATTAACTTTGATATTTTTTGTTTCAATGTGTGTGCAATCAATTACTGCGAGTGTATAATTATTATACTATAGACCTCCTTCCAATGGCCTCCTGCATGACACCTGTGCTACATGCCGCTTCCTTTGACACTTAAGCTTCCCGTTTTCTTGTGAGGATGCCTCCTTCTGCCACCCCTGTCATCTGACAGACCACCTTCTGCAGACCATCAGCTGCTTCCTCTGCTGGAGTTGGGTCTACGCTCTCCTTCACTCGCTTGTTCTCTCTGTCTTCTTTCTCACATAAACCTCCATCTGCTCCCCTGTCTTCTCCTTCAAAAATAGACAATTCAAGACTTTAAACCTGTTGTATTGATATAAAACTACAACGATGCATCTTTAATTGCTACGAACTCTGTAGTTGGCTTACTTATTTTTCTACTATGCCGTGCATCTGTTGCAGGTTGAGAGGGTGGATTCCTGCTATTTATTCTGGTAGATAGTGCCTCGGAGGACAGTGTCTTCCGTGTATCATATGACTTGAAATGTATTTTTGTTGACAAAGATAGTAGCTGTACCAGAATCAGAATAAAGCACTATTCAAAGTGCTCGTCACACACAACCCCCTTTTCTTTAGGCCCTCAAAGGACTTCTGCAGACTGATGTTTCTCAGCCATATCTTCCTCCGGAGTAATTTATTTATTGAATTCACAAAAAAATTGTAATTTTGCTTCATTTTATGGAAATATGACTGACTCCAGAAGAGACCTCAGAAGTTTCTGGGAATCTACAACACCAGTTGTTTTGTTTCACCTCTTCTCTGGGACCCCCAGCCATTGTTTAAACCAGGCATGAACAATTATTTTCCATGGAGGAGCAGATTAGAATATATTTTTGCCACCGCGGGCCAGAATCATATTACAGGATTATACATCATGTGTATGACTGTGTTGACAGATATATCTACTGTAAATCACGTCCAGGTATGCTACTTATTTTACTTTTTTTAACATGCACAGAAATAAACCACATCCATGTTCTCCTTTTGGTAGGGATTTTCTTGATTAAACATGGAATGAACTACACGGAGGGAAAAGTACACTGTGCATTCAGCACCACGGACAGAACTCTTGTTAATGGGTATACACATAGGTCAGTTAGGATCACCACTTTATTTTAAGAGTGTGAAATGTCAGAATAATAGTAGAGAGAATTATTTATTTCATCACATTCCTAATGGGTCAGAAGTTTACATACACTCAATTAGCATTTGTTAGCATTGCCTTTAAATTGTTGAACTTGCGTAAAACATTTTGGGTAGCCTTCCACAAGCTTCCCACAATAAGTTTGGTGAATTTTGGCCCATTCCTCCTGACAGAGTTGGTGTAACTGAGTCAGGTTTGTAGGCCTCCTTGCTCGCACACACTTTTTCAGTTCTGCCCACACATTTTCTATAGGATTGAGGTCAGGGCTTTGTGATGGTCCCTCCAATACCTTGACTTTGTTGTCCTTAAGCCATTTTGCCACAACTTTGGAAGTATGCTTGGGGTCATTGTCCATTTGGAAGACCCATTTGCGACCAAGCTTTAACTTCCTGACTGATGTCTTGAGATGTTGCTTCAATATATCCACATAATAGTCCTTCCTCATGATGCCATGTATTTTGTGAAGTGCACCAGTACCTCCTGCAGCAAAGCACCTCCTGTGCTTCACAGTTGGGATTGTGTTCTTTGGCTTGCAAGCCTCCCCCTTTCGCCTCCAAACATAACGATGGTCATTATGGCCAAACAATTCTATTTTTGTTTCATCAGACCAAAGGACATTTCTCCAAAAAGTACGATCTTTGTCCCCATGTGCAGTTGCAAACCGTAGTCTGGCGTTTTTATGGTGGTTTTGGAGCAGTGGCTTCTTCCTTGCTGAGCGCCCTTTCGGGTTGTCGATATAGGACTCGTTTTACTATGGTTATAGATACTTTTGTACCTGTTTCCTCCAGCATATTCACAAGGTCCTTTGCTGTTGTTCTGGGATTGATTTGCACTTTTCGCACCAAAGTACGTTCATCTCTAGGAGACAGAACGCATCTCCTTCCTGAGCGGTATGACGGCTGCATGGTCCCATGGTGTTTATACTTGCGTACTATTGTTTGTACAGATGAACGTGGCACCTTCAGGCGTTTGGAAATTGCTCCCAAGGATGAACCAGACTTGTGGAGGTCTACAATTTTTTTCGGAGGTCTTGGCTGATATCTTTTGATTTTACCATGATGTCAAGCAAAGAGGCACTGAATTTTAAGGTAGGCCTTGAAATACATCCACAGGTACACATCCAATTCACTCAAACGATGTCAATCAGCCTATCCGAAGCTTCTAAAGCCATGACATAATTTTATGGAATTTTCCAAGCTGTTTAAAGGCACAGTCAACTTGGTGTATGTAAACTTCTGACCCACTGGAATTGTGATAGAGTGAATTATAAGTGAAATAATCTGTCTGTAAACAATTGTTGGAAAAATTACTTGTGTCATGCACAAAGTAGATGTCCTAACCGACTTGCCAAAACTATAGTTTGTTAACAAGAAATTTGTGGAGTAGTTTAAAAACAAGTTTTTAATGACTCCAACCTAAGTGTATGTAAACTTCCGACTTCAACTGTAGGTGTCTGGTTAGACTGTACTCTCCTTCCAGACTCACATTAAACATCTCCAATCCAAAATTAAATCTAGCATCGGCTTCCTATTTTGCAACAAAGCATCCTTCACTCATGATGCCAAACATACCCTCGTAAAACTGACTATCCTACCGATCCTAGACTTTGGCGATGTCATTTACAAAATAGCCTCCATCACTCTACTCAGCAAATTGGATGTAGTCTATCACAGTGCCATCCGTTTTGTCACCGTTGGCTGGCCCCCGTTTCATATTCGTCACCAAACCGACTTGCTCCAGGTCATCTATAAGTCTTTACTATGTAAACCTCCACCTTATCTCAGCTCACTGGTCACCATAGCAGCACCCACCTGTAGCACGCGCTCCAGCAGGTATATTTCACTGGTCACCCCCAAAGCCAACTCAACTTTCCTTCCAGTTCTCTGCTGCCAATGACTGGAACGAATTTCAAAAATCACTGAAGCTGGACACACATCTCCCTCACTAACTTTAAGCATCAGCTGTCAGAACAGCTTACCGATCATTGCACCTGTACATAGCCCATCTGTAAATAGCCCACCCAACTACCTCATCCCCATATTTGTATTTATTATTTTGCTCCTTTGCACCCCAGTATCTCTACTTGCACATTCATCTTCTGCACATCTATCACTCCAGTGTTTAATTGCTAAATTGTCATTATTTTGCCTATTTTTTGCCTTACCTCCCTAATCTTACAACATTTGCACACACTGTATATATACTTTTCTATTGTGTTATTGACTGTGTTTGTTTATCCCACTGTGTTGTTTGTGTCGCACTGCTTTGCTCTATCTTGGCCAGGTCGCAGTTGTAAATGAGAACTTGTTCTCAACTGGCCTACCTGGTTAAATTTAAAAAGGTTGATTTGTGTCTTGACTTGTTATATTTAATCACTGAAAATGTCTGTTCACATACATACATAGGTTGACCCAAACAATACAAACATCTCTAAGCATGACTCCTAATCTTTGGAAAGTTTCAACTTGTCAGTGACATTGTTTTGAATAGTTCTCCAATCACTTCATCAGACTGAAGATCAATTATTATTATTTACACTGACGGTCCTCCCCGGCCAATTGTGCGCCACCCTATAGGACTCCCAATCACGGCTGGATATGATACAGCCTGGATTCGAACTAGGGACTGTAGGGACGCCTCTTGCACTGAGATGCAGTGCCTTAGACTGCTGCGCCACTTGGGAGTACTGTCAGGTGGGTGAGATTGTTGGCTTCTACTTGGCGGGTCAGAAGGAGTCATTTTCTCTTGAAGGCTTTGACAAGGCTGTACATCTGATGTGCAAAAAGGCCCTTCCCTTGTAGTTTGGAATTCAGCTCATTCATGAGGACCATGATGTCCACAGTGAAGGCAAAATCAGCCAGCCATTCTTTATCTTGCAGTTAAGGGAAATCCACGATTCCTTTCATTTGCAAAAACTCTGCAATCTCTGACTTCAGGTCCCACACCCTTTTAAGCACCTTCCCCAAAATCAGCCATCTCATGTTTGTGTGGTAGGGGAGATCTGCATGACCCGACTCTGTCTCTTCCAACAGTGAGACAAACTACCTGTGGTTTAAAGATTTTGCTCTTATGAAGTTTACCACTTTAGTGATTGTATCCACAACATGGCTCATTTTCAGAACACATTTACAGAGCACCTCCTGATGAATAATGCAATGCAGGAAAATCATTTTCTAATCTGGGTTCAGCTCAGCTTCTTGATCTTGTATCCTTTTCAAAAGGCCAATCTTTTTTACTGTCAAGTTTGTGCACCCATCAGTGGTCACACTGGATAACTTTTCAAAACTCACTCCCAGCTTTGCCACACACTTATTAACCTCCTATGATAAACATTTCCCTGTGGTTGTGCTCTTCATTGCCTGCACTGAAGCAAGCTCCTCTCATTTAAAAGTCTTGGGTTTACACCTCGTAAGAATATCAACAACTGCGCCGTGTCACTGCTCTCATCCAGGGCCAAGGAGAAAGGTGAAATCCTTTACCTGTTCGTTCAACTGTTGTTCCATATTCTCTGCGATGTCCTCAACACACCGTGTCATTGTTCGTCTTGACAGGGAAACATTTTTAAACAGCTCTTTCTTGTCGGGGCAAAGTATTGCTGCAGAGTCGATTAAACATTTATTTAATGATTTAGCCCTCAGCGAATGGCTTGCTATGTAAAGCAATTTTGTGGCACAGTGCTGTACATAGCTAGGTCTCGCAATTCCGTCGTTTGCTGAATGCAGTTTTGTGGAAAGTCCTTGCTGCTTTTGCAACTGAGAAAGCAACTCTTTTGATGCACTTGCCCTTTGCTCAGAAGACATATTCCTATAATTCTCTGCATTCTTCGTCTGGACAATGTCGGGACAAGTTGTAGTCTTTCAAGACAGCGATGCTCTCTTTGCACACTTAGCACACAGCTTTCCCTGATACCTCGATAAATAAATATGTCATGTCCACTCTTGCTGAAACACCCTACATTCATTGTCCTCTTTCCCTTTCTTTGATATCTTTTGAAAAACCTTTTTTTTTGCGCAATTTCTAGCTAGCTACTATTTAACTGTGACGTGTATGTCAGCCTGTCAGTCACTGTATTTCCTCGTGCAGTTGTTATTTATACGTGCCTTCAAAATAAATGTCCCACAAGCGGTGGGAGTTAAAATGTTACACAAAGGTGAGTATTCATTGGGATTTTAATATGAATAACAAATACGTTTTTACAAACTTTACTATCGCAAATTCTTTGTGATCTGAGCATGATTCCACGGGCCGTATTGAATCAGGTAGCGGACCAAATACAGCCCCCCGGCCGGCCTTTGCCCATGCCTGATCTATACAGTATAGGCCAGTGTTTAGTTTAAAGTTTATTCTTGTGTTCTCGACCCTTGTTCTCTTATTCCTCTACATCTGAAGTCCTTTAGATCCTTGTGAGCCTGAGGACATCCTGTCACCTGAACCTCCTGCAGACCACCTGAACCTCCTGCAGACCACCTGAACCTCCTGCAGACCACCTGAACCACATTTGACATCATCTGCTGGAGTTGGGTCTGTGCTCATGGTCTCCTGTTATCTTTCTCACCTCTTCTCTAGTTTCTGCTGGATGTTGGTCTGTGCTCATGGTCTCATGTTATCTTTCTCACCTCTTCTCTAGTTTCTGCTGGATGTTGGGTCTGTGCTCATGGTCTTCTGTTTTATAGTTTATTTAGTAGTGTAGTGGTTTTTATAACATCTGTGGTAGTGTAGTTTGTAGATAATAGTTGATGTTTATGTCCCCTATCCCTGTTTTTCACCCTGATTGGTTGTTTTTAATAGTGTTCTACAGTTCATTCAAACAGCAGCCATGTTGTTATTCTCTCTGTATGTGTAAGAGGAGAAAGACAGACTCCAGAGGTCAGCAGAGAGGCAGCCTTTCTTGCTACTCCTGTGACCAGTACCCAAATGAGGACCTTCAATTCTTACTGATCGTGTCCTGCTATAGTTAGTAGTGTATATAGACTCCATCCTTGTAGTCTGCAGACTTCTGGGTCAACCTCACACTCCTTTTCTTCAATCAAAACTAGCACATTCCTTTCTGTGAGATAACAACATAACAACCATTGCCTGATCAGCAACACCCCCAATAACGGAGAACATATTATACAATAAAGACCCAGACTTTATCCTGTCCTATGAAACATTAGAATAAAGACCCAGACTTTATCCTGTCCTCTGAAACATCACAATAAAGACCCAGACTTTATCTTGTCCTCTGAAACATTAGAATAAACACCCACACTTTATCTTGTCCTCTGAAACATTAGAATAAACACCCACACTTTATCTTGTCCTCTGAAACATTAGAATAAACACCCACACTTTATCTTGTCCTCTGAAACATTAGAATAAACACCCACACTTTATCTTGTCCTCTGAAACATTAGAATAAACACCCACACTTTATCTTGTCCTCTGAAACATTAGAATAAACACCCACACTTTATCTTGTCCTCTGAAACATTAGAATAAACACCCACACTTTATCTTGTCCTATGAAACATTAGAATAAAGACCCACACTTTATCTTATCCTATGAAACATTAGAATAGACCCACACTTTATCTTGTCCTCTGAAACATTAGAATAAACACCCACACTTTATCTTGTCCTCTGAAACATTAGAATAAACACCCACACTTTATCCTGTCCTCTGAAACATTAGAATAAACACCCACACTTTATCTTGTCCTCTGAAACATTAGAATAAACACCCACACTTTATCTTGTCCTATGAAACGTGTTCAGTTGCTGCCCTCTTAAACCTGATTGATGTTTTGAGGCTCTGCTCTAATTCTACACATTGTGTATCTTTCTTGTGGTGTGTCATTTTCATATTGAGAGGGGATCCATCCTCTACTTTCATGGTTTCTATATTGTTCACCATATTATCGGCTATTTAATACATGTTGGTGAAATGTACAACCTTTTGAGTTTTGTCTATTTTCAGAAGATGCCTATAATTATAGTAGACTATATTTTAATGGTATTCTGACCTAATCTGATCATAGGGCAACAGAGCATAAGTAGTTGCCTATGCAATGTTTTACAGACGTCTACCAAAACTTAAGAGCTTAATGGTGTTCTACAGCTCGATAAATTACTTTGCAATGACCCCAGTGTCACTAATGATGGCATCTTTTGATGGTGCAGCATACCCTGGGATACCCTGGTATGTCATATAGCTGGACACATTGGTCATCTAATGTTAATTAGCCATGTTGCCTCATCATGCTAGTTGTGTTAAACCCAGCTATAGTTTTGTTTCATTACTGGTAGCTAGCATATTTTATCTATCAGTGACCATTGCGTTAGTGATTGGTTAGATGGGTAGTCATGGATACAGCACACTACTGATTACACAGCTACCGACATATTTCTCACCGTGCAATAATTTATCCAAATCAGTGGCGACCCATCATTCATTTTATTTCTTGAGGTTACCTGTTTTGCATGTTATTTTGCCATTAATACATGTCACATATCAGTTGGCAAACAATGTAAAATAAATAAATAATGAGGTAATAAAGCCGCATACATACATGGTCTCTTTTTTGAGTAAGGCAGTTCCAAAATGCAGGTGTTTCAGCCTAGCTCAGTGCTTTCTGTGGCGGTGGAGCTGCCAGCAGAAAATAGAGAACGTAAGGGTTAGTAATGTTCTCTAGTTGCGCCGTGATTGGCTCAGTGTTCTGTCACTCATGCGGACAATACATCACCACAAAATATACGGGGAGAGCTCAAAAATTCAAGCTCCTTGGGTGCTGCCATAGATTTACATTAGAAGTGCCCATCCAAGAAGGCTCATGGTCATCGGTGTCACGCCCTGACCTTAGAGAGCCTTTTTATGTCTCTATTTGGTTTGGTCAGGGTGTGATTTGGGTGGGCATTCTATATTCTGTTTTCTATGTTTTGGCCGGGTATGGTTCTCAATCAGGGAAAGCTGTCTTATGGTTGTCTCTGATTGGGAATCATACTTAGGCAGCCTTTTCCCTTTTTGTCATTGTGGGATGTTGTCTTTGTTAGGGGCACTATAGCCCTTGTAAGTTTCACGGTCGTTTTTGTTATTTCTTGTTTTGTTGGCGACATTTTACAAATAAAAGAAAATGTACGCTCACCACACTGCACCTTGGTCTCATTCCGACCACGGCCGTGACAATTGGCCACAAATAAAATGACATCAAATCATGTTTTTTTATATATATACAGTGCATTGCGAAAGTATTGAACTTTGCGACCTTTTGCCACATTTCAGGCTTCAAACATAAAGATATAAATTGTATCCAAATTTAAACTTCTTCACAACAGTATCTCGGACCTACCTGGTGTGTTCCTTGTTCTTCATGATGCTCTCTGCGCTTTTAACGGACCTCTGAGACTATCACAGTGCAGGTGCATTTATACGGAGACTTGATTACACACAGGTGGATTGTATTTATCATCATTAGTCATTTAGGTCAACATTGGATCATTCAGAGATCCTCACTGAACTTCTGGAGAGAGTTTGCTGCACCGAAAGTAAAGGGGCTGAATAATTTTGCACGCCCAATTTTTCAGTTTTTGATTTGTTAAAAAAAGTTTGAAATATCCAATAAATGTCGTTCCACTTCATGATTGTGTCCCACTTGTTGTTGATTCTTCACAAACAAAATACAGTATTATATCTTTATGTTTGAAGGCTGAAATGTGGCAAAAGGTCGCAAAGTTCAAGGGGGCCGAATACTTTCGCAATGCACTGTATATATACCGTAGCTTTGGTTGGACAGATACTTTGATACATCATACTTTGAAATCCTTTTCAATCTTTGTCATATGAAGAGAAATCAGGGGTGCAACTTTCACTGGGGACGGGGCGGACATGTCCCCCCCCCCACATTCTGAAATTGCAACGGTGTGCTTTAGGACCATGCGGGACGTCTCTGACGGGTCGGGTAGGCTGTTTGCAGTGTTTATCCGACTGAAAGAAATATATATATGCCCCCCCCTTCTAAAACCAAAGTTGTGCCCCTGAGAAAAATTATAGATAAAACATACATTGGACATAAACATTACACAAGTAGGACATTGCAAATCCAACAATTAGTTGTTTGGAAGGAATCAGTGGCTAACTGCAAGTGTTGCAAAGCAATCACTAGCCTGCTATTCAGTGGAGATGGTGTGTGGTCCAAGTCTGGGTTAAAGGGTCTCTTTTCCAAGCTTAAAAGGAAAAACATTCACATACTGTACAACACCAAGGGCCAGAAAAGGTTGAATACATTGGCCATGCTGTCAATCCAGCATGACTAAAGCTGCGTTCAAAACAACTGAAAACTCAGAACTGGGAAATCTCAGACTTCAGTGAGTTCAATACAACTGGAAACTCTGGAAGAAATGTTGCTCCAACTGGCAAAATACATTTTGAACGGTCATTCAACATCCAAGTCGGGAACTCTGGCCTCTTTCTAGAGCTCCGGCACGAAGATCACTGACGTTGTGATGTGACCTTGTTTTTTTCCCCGAGTTCTGAGTTGTCTTAAATCCAGAGCACCATAAATCCAGAGAATGCCGGACTTTGATGAAAAAGTTGGATGACAACATTTGCCCACAAGAAGGACTGACACCTTCCTGTTCAAGTGAGCACTGCACGACAATGGTTGTGTCCAAAAATTGCTGCATAAATGATGTAATATGCAAAGGAGATATGTATATTGTAGCTAAGCAAGTAATACTAAGTGTATGTTATGTAGTAAGCTGTTAGTAGCCCATGTGGCTCAACCTAATAACTGGGTGCTTTCCCCCTTTTCAGTTCTGACTTGGTGGTGCACATGTAGCTTATAGCCTGTTTTGGGGAAATATCATTGAATATTGTAATAGCTTTCACTGTCTTCTTATGCCCCCGTTATTCTGACTTGGTGTACAGGGAGAATACTGTAAGAACGGCCCATGTTCTGAATTCTGTCGCTGTACATTTCAAAAGTGCTGAACAAATAGTTCTATTGACTATGTCCGTCTTAGCTTGCTCATTAATGTCTTAATCGAAATTACGGCTTGCCTCTTATCCGCTCATCGTTCCCTTATGCCATAGTTTGTACATCTCAATTGTCAGTAGAAACCACATTGCTTAAGCAAGTCAGCAGTTTTTCTTAAGGCAGTAAATGAGGCTGAATGAACTGTTTCGCTGCCAGACAAGGCTCTGCTGATAGCCAGGTGGAGTGGTGGTAAGGATTCACTCCATGGTGCTGAAAAGAAAGCTCTCCTGTTGGAACAGCTTTATGTAGGCCATAACAGTTTGTGGGCACCGTTTGTCATCGTTATAGTTCAATTAATGTATTGTTCACTGTTGTGTAGTGGCTTTTCTGGCATGCATCTAAAACATTTTTACATGCTAAAATCGCCACTGCTCCAAATGCATCTCTTTATTTATTACTTTCAACGTCTGTTGGAAATCTGGACAGTATCACAGCCCATTACTGCACAGAGCCTCATTTTCTATCTTTGTAATAATTGCGACAAACATATGAGATTCCAGCTCAACAATTTCAAGCGGGAAATTAGCTTTGCATAACAATTAGTTTTTTATATTGCTTCCCCTTAACGAAATCACTGACAACATTTTACAGTAAACAAGGTATTTATTGAAGACGTGTTTCTTATCCTGAAAAAAAAAGTTGATTCACAGACGGAGTACTAGTTGTGGCAAAACTTACAAAGACATCGATTTCTAGCTATTTAATTAAGCCAAGTACAAGTATGTTTTTTGTTTGTTCTTTGTGAGTTGTGAATTAGCTAGCTAGCAAGCTAGATATCTACTTGAGACAAGCTAGCTAGCTAGCTAGTGCCAAGAAGAGGACGAGGACCATTTGTTCCCTACTGAATATGGATGCCGATCATTAGGAAAACGCCCACTAACTAGTGCACTCGTCCTAAACATAGTCATCTCTGTAAACAATCAGGCAAGTCAAGTCTACCAAACTTAGTGCACTCTGTTTGTTACAGATTCTAGTTTTGGAAACAGAAAACTGTGTGGAGATCAAATGTTTCATTGATGACAAAATTTGCACAATGTCATCCAAAATCCATCTCGTCCCATCTTCTTCTACTGCCATATTTGAGCAGTATCCCTCTAGGCTGGGTAAAGTCCTATTCATCAGGAAGGGAGCAAGTAGTCGAGGTTAATGGGTCACTGTCTCAGGCAAAACCACTGAGTTGTGGCATTCCGCAGGGGAGCGTGCTTTGGCCTCTGCTGTTTTTATTGTATATTAACGATATCAAAGATGCTCGTTCTTGACATCTTTTTCTTTATGCGGATGACTCTACACTTCTGGTGTCTCACAAAAGTAAAACTATGTTGGAGAGCATACTTAGCACAGAGCTTACTAACATTAGCAAATGTCTTGGAGATATCTCTGCACTTAGGGAAAACTTTTGGATCCAGACCTAAATTGTGTAGGTCGTCTGAAATCAGAGTGGAGTTAGGGGGTCAGGAGCTGACTACTAAAACCTCTGTTAGCTACTTGGGATGTATCATTGTTGGAAGCTTGGGAGGTGTGAGCATGGCCAATAAAGCGCTAGGGAAGGTTAATGCCAGGACAAATTTTTGGGCTAGAAAATCCAAGCTGCTTGATAAGGACTCCATGAAAGTGCTTGCTACTGCCCTCATTCAATGCCATTTTGACTATGCTAGTACTTCCTGGGTTGGGGGCTTATCTACACTCTTGAAGGGGAAGCTCCAGATAGCCCAGAATAATGCTGATCAGGGTAGTATTGATGGTGAGTCCACGTATTCACATAGGCAGGGAGCTGCTTTCAGGAACTAAACTGGCTGCATGTTGAGGCTAGGGTGTCCCAGATTAGACTAGGTTTGGTTTACAGGAGTATTTATGGTCCAGCGCCCAGATATCTAAGGGATTACTATCCTCGTGTTAGGGATGCACACAATCTCAGCACCAGATCAGGTGTTGTTGATGTGTGCTTATACAGGAGTAATGCTGGGAAAGGTACTTTCTTATATACTGGAGCCTCAGAATGGAATGAGTTGCCTCTGCCCATAAAAACAACGTCCTCTCTGGACAGCTTTATAAATAAAGTAAAAATATGTTTGATGTTCTCTGTGCCCATATGAATAACCCCTATGATGTAACTGGAATGATGAGATAGATGTTCTTCTTCTATGTTTTTGTTTTATTATTTCACTGCCATACTGTGTTCGATCTTGTCCAGCCATCTTGTCTCAAGAGGACCACAATGGAAATAAATCCCAGACTTTATTGTGTGTTATCCTCGATGATTTTATTCATGTGCATGTATGGCTTTTTCAAGTTTTACGTGTGCTTGTTTTTTTTTTAAATGGTTGAATTAATATACTAAGCTAAACTAAAATATATATTGTGTTATATTCTACTACATTCCTTTCACATTTCCATAAACTTCAAAGTGTTTCCTTTCAAATGGTACCAAGACTATGCATATCCTTGCTTCAGGGCCTGAGCTACAGGCTGTTCGATTTGGGTATGTCATTTGAGGCGAAAATTGAAAAAAAGGGGGTAATCTTTAAGAGGTTTAAATATCACCTGGGCCAGTCACTCTTAAATATCACCTGGGCCAGTCGCTCTTAAATATCACCTGGGCTAGCACAGGATGGACACGCCAGCACAGGTGTAACACATGCAATCGATGTGCCCTACGTCCTAATGTGCTACCTTGAAATAGAAATAGAAAAAACAAAACCATTATATATATTGACATCAATTTGACAAAAGCTGTATCCCAAGGATTTTTATTTTTTTTAACCTTTATTTAACTAGGCAAGTCAGTAAAGAACAAATTCTTATTTTCAATGACGGCCTAGGAACAGTGGGTTAACTGCCTGTTCAGGGGCAGAATGGCAGATTTGTACCTTGTCAGCCGCGGGCCAATTTTTTTCTGGAGCGGATGGTCGTTGGGCAGGAACATCATTTTTTTTTAAATGTAGACTGCAAATTGACCGCAAGACGCCCAAACAGATATAATATTGGACTAAAATATAATCATTTCAAACCTTGATTACATTTGGGGACATTGACCTGCGTAGGGTGCTGTCTTTCAGATGGGATGTTAAAATGGGTGTCCTGGCTCTCAGTGGTCATGCAAATTCCCATGGCACTTGTTGTAAGACTAGGGGTGTTCACTCCGGTGTCAAGGCTAAATTCCCAACCTGTGGAAAACAGAAAGGAAGACGCTGCACACTGCTGCTCATGCTCCCAGGTGATAATTATTTATAACAATGTTTTGACCCTTACGTCTTCATCAGGCATCCATAAATTCCCATCCTGGCCACATTCCATCATGGCCACCTAATCACCCCCCCCCCTCATTCCTAATTGGCATATATCACACCTCACCTCTCCACCTGATAGCTGATGTGTGGTGAACGCTTTGGCACAAAAATGGTCGCCGTGCAACACATTGATGTTGGATGATGTGAGTTTCCCCCTACTATGTAAAGCACTTTGAGTAACTCAGTTGGTAGTAAAGTGATATATAAATCCAATTAATTATTATGTATTATCAATATTATTTGTTTTTCTCTATTATGCTTGGGGATACTTTGGAGGAGATTTTCAAAAAATTAAAATTACTTGAAGCTGATTTCCTGGTGTTTGTACAGTTTTTTATGTAAAACGATGAACATTAGAAAAAATAGAAACTATCAGAAAACTTGGAGGCCAAATAAAACCAGCCACGGGCCAGATTCCCACCTATTCCTATCTTTGGATTGGTGGATAAAGTGTTTTTTTGTGGGATGTCACGTGCAGTGGTGATTTTAGCATGTAAATCTTGGTGGGACCCCCAAAAAAAGAAGTGGGATGCATGCCAGCAAAGCCACTACACTACACTAAATGCACTATAATGGTGACAAACGGTGCCCAAAAACTGTTAGGGTCTACATATAGCTGTCCCAACAGCAGTCCCAACACCTTACCATTGCTACACGTGGCTATCAGTGGAGCCTTGTCTGGCAGCGAAACAGTTCATCTAGCCTCATTTACTGCCTTTAAAAAAAAACAGCTGATATGGCTGACTTGCTTAACCAAATGTGGTTCTACTGACAATTGAGAAGTACAAACTATGATATAAGGGAACGACAAGCGGATAAGAGGCAACCTGTCATTTCGATTGAGACATTAATGAGCGAGCGACAACGGACGTAGTCAATGTAACTATTTGTTTAGCACTTTTGAAATGTACAGCGATAGAATTGAGAACATAGGCCGTTCTTACAGTATACTCCCTCTACACCAAGTCAGAACCGTAGGATAAATAAAGGGGGCATATAAGCAGACAATGAAAGCTCTTACAATATTTGATGATCACATTTCTCTCAAACAGGTTATAGGCTACATGTGCACCACCAAGTTAGAACAGTAGGCGAAATTAAGAGGTGAAGATAGACCAAATGATTAGGGTGAGGCACATTAAACGCCGTTTGGATCTTTGCGTGTCAAAAAAGATACACGTCAAAAAACACTATTTGACACGTTAAATAAGCTTTTAATTTGACACGTCAAATAACACAATTCTATTATAGAATGTTGTGTGTGGCGAATTTGCACGTGCAAGCCAAGCGGCACCACTGTACAAAAAAAGTCTGCAAACAAGCACACACCGGCCACGAACGATGTGTTTACAATACCGCGTTGGTGAAAATAGACCAAATTATTAGGGTGAGGCACATGGGCTACTAACGGCTTACTACACAACATACACTTAGTATTACTTTACTAGCTTCAGTATACATATCTCCCTTGCATATTACATCATTTATTCAGCAGCATAACGTTCCAATACATTTTTGGACTCATCTTGTGCTGTGCTCACTTAAACAGGAAGGTGGCATGGCAGTCCTGTGTGGGCAAATGTTGTCATCAAATTCTGGCATTCTCTGGATTTATAGTGGGAACTTGGAAAAATCCCCACAGCCACTCCACTGAATAGCAGGCTAATGATTGCTTTGCAATGCTTACAGTTAGCCACTGATTCCTTACAAACCACTCATTGTTGAATTTGCGATTTCCAACTTGTTGTGTAATGTTTATGTCCAATGGCCGATGAGCACCGATACGTCTTATCTAGAATTTCTCTTCATTATTTATCTTCATATGACAAGGATTATAAAGGATTTGCTAGTAGATTGTCAACTTGATTCCTGATGACTGCGAGCTAATATTTTTCACATGATCAGTCCAATCAATGCTAATGTACATATACCATGATTTGACGTCATTTTATCTGTGGCCAATGACCTTGAGCCTACCTCTATGGCAGGACCCAAAGGGCTTAAATATTTGATGTCTACCCTTACTAGGGATTTAGACTTGGCCTGTGACGTAGTGTCCCCATGAGTGACAGAACACTGAGCCAATCACAGCGCAATGCTCCTATTTTCTGCTGGCTTGCCCCACCACTACAGAGAGCACTGAGCTAGGCTGGAACACCTGTTTGCACGTGGCTTTATTAACTCGATGATATATATATATTTATTTTTTTACATTGTTTGAAAACTGATATGTGACACGTATTAATGTCAAAATAATATGTAAAATAGGCAAGCCCCCCCAAAAATATATATTTATTTTATTTTGCTGAAAATGTGCGGCTCTGCCCCCAACCTGTCCTGAATGACTTGTCACCACTGGTCACGTGCATCACTGTCAGTACACTCATAACAACAGCCTAAGCATTACGAAACTTCTATTAGATCAAATAAGCCTCACGTATCAAAATAGAAATGCATTTTTTTATATTGACTAAATTCGACACTAAATGTCTCCCATACAAAAACTCTTCACTTGCTTAATAATTAATTATTTGCTGAACGTGGAGAGATTTTGGGCGGAGTAAACCTTCTCGTTTTGCCTCTTCCTCTCCGATTTGGCTCAAATAAGAAGAGGCGTGAACGTCGGGTGGCTTTGCTGTTGAACAGGTTTGTTTCCCTTGTTATATCGTTCTAGCATGTTTGGAGATGTTTATTCGAATTAAACACCTACATTTAAAGATGTTGTTTCAATAGACTACATTTAATCAACCGAATAGTCATATAATGGCACCATATTGTAATGGTGGACAACAGACTGCTCTCTACCCGGAAAGAATAACACCAGTTTTATTAATATTCATGTTAAGATTGCTTTTGCAGATTGCTTTTTTTGTGTGCCATGCATACGGTTGAAAACGAACTCGGATGTTATCTCTCCATGTTGATTTTGTTCCATGGTGGTCTTTCTTGCCTAATTTTCCTCCCAGCCTGCCAGCAGGGGAAAAACAGGATAAAACCGGCCTGTGTCGAATGGTTTTGTTGTGGGAAAGCTGTTTTAATATATCTCTATATTTATATTAAAGCTTAAATTAACGAATTTTATTCATAATACTGCGTCAAATGATCGTGAAAAAATGTATTAGCCCGAATCCCTTTCGTAGCCTATGTTCTATTGAGAGCGCGTATGGATTTCAGATGAAGGATTTCAGATGACAGGTGTGTGAGACGGGATGCGCAGACGGACATCTATTTATGACTTGGAAACATTTACGTTGCAATAATGTCTATATAAATTGCGAGGCCAACATAAATTATAGTTTGCTATCCGCTGACATTTAAACGGCCTTGAACGTAGAATTCCATAATTCATACAGGGATGGGCATGGGCCTCATTTGAAAGCAAAATGAAGATGCCAAGCATGACGCAATAGTATTATTTGGCTAGAGTTTTTTTTTAGGATGGGCCTCCTTTCAACTGATTGAATGAGGCGCATCAACCACCACAAGCTGTGCATTAGTGATATTATAAATAGCCTGTCATTACCATAAAAATATCTACTGTGTGTAAACAGACGAGCCTAAAGGCCTATCAAATGCTTTTATCTTTTTCCCTAGACATAAATGTCACCAATGGTGTTAAGGGGATAAGAAATTAACTTAGTTCACAATTATGTTACATTTTGGAATAGGCCTGGAGTGTAAACACCCACAGTTGCCTGCATGGTTGTATATATTATGATATATACCTCAGCTGGAAGCCGGTGTTTGGATTATACATTGGCACGGTTTCCCGGCCCTCGTGCTACCTTGACTTCATCTCGGGCCTAACAACACCGTGCCAATATATCCTCCAAACACCGGCTTCTCGGGCATTATCACTTAATATAAACTGAAGTGTCCCTAGAAACATGTATTTACATGGTTATTACATTGGGAGGTACAGTGACATTAACGAGTAGGTTACTTACTGTTATATGCATGTTGCTTGCACACCTTGAGAGATGTGTCAAATAAACTGTAGTGTTAGTGTGATGGTTCTTACTATGTGGGAAGTTGCATGTCATTTCACTGTGCAAACGAGCACCAAAACACAAATGTGCAATCACACCAATGCATTGTAAACACGTGTACCTGCACTGTAATTATATTGTAGGTCTGCCTGCCTCCACATGATCAATATCAAGCACATACTCTTCCCAATGATATATAATATGCATGAGTGAAATTACACGTGCGAGAAAATGAATATTACAAATATGGTAAGGGACGATGGATACCACTGCAAGTGTTTGTACATATTCATTTTAGAACATTAAGCCACATTAAGTTTTGTATTCCTCACCAAGTAGTTTGTTAAATGTGTTTGTCGTGCCCTTCCCACACTCCTGGACAGCACTCAACACAAGCTATTGAAGTATTACTTCTTTCCAGGCATTTGTTATCCATTTCTGTTTTTGATGTCTGGATACTACTGTTGCTCCAGGTTTTGTTTTCCTCTCATGGACTGAAATATATTTTTTTCTGCTGTTGATTTCAATCTCCTTTTCTCTCAACCAATATCACATGACCATATGTTAATTTTAAGCTAGTAGGGCTGGGCTGCTTGCTCCACATTGGTTGAGTGCAAGCTTTAGGTGATGGCCTCCGTCATCACCTTTTAAAGGTATGAGGGTTAAGAGATGTGGATGGGATCTCCTCTAAATGTTAATGAATGGAAAGACCTACAGTATGTGATTTGTCAGACTAATTCGCATCTGGGAGAATTCCACAAGGTCAAAGGAAGGTCAAAGTGTTATTACAGTGTTCTGAAGGATGAAACCATTGCCACCTTGGCCAATCACCAACAATTAATTCCTTGAATAAAAGTATCACTGTGTGGACCATGTGTCTGAGAATGGTTTGAACAATTTTTTAAAAAGAGGATGACTTTGTAGTTATTATTTTGTTTTTGTTCTCTTCATCTCTGTCTGTCTCTCTCTCTCTCTCTCTCTCTCTCTCGCTCTCTATCATATAGATAAATATATTATATATAAAAAAATATATATTTATTTATTTCTCTCGTCAGGTCATGTCGGTAAAGATGGAAATGGATGTCAGTGGCGTGTCCAGGACACCCATCTCTGTTCTACCTGCTGCTGCAGAGGTCAAAGCCATGCTGAAACCCGATACAGGGGACAGGCCCCGCTGTGCCAGCACCCCCTGCTCCCCCATCAAAAGTACTGTTTCAGGCTTCCAGATTCTCCACATGGACTCCAACTACCTAGTCGGCTTCACCACCGGCGAGGAGCTGCTAAAACTAGCCCACAAGTGGTCTCCCAACCCAGAGAAGACCCTTATCACCACACCGACCACCACAACGTCAACAGCATCAGAGGCCTTGCCCAGTTCTGTCCCCAAACCCATGGACCTGGGCATCCACCGGGCGTCGCGCATCTACAAAGCCAAAAACCGCTACTACCAGCCATACGACATCCCCGTGGTCAACGGGCGCCGGCGTAGGCGCATGCCCAGCTCAGGTGACCCCTACCTCAGGCCCCTGTCCCAAGGGGAGGGTGGCCCAGGGAGGGCCCTGCACCACGGCCCCCTGCCCCTCTGCCTTCTCAAGGGGAAGAGGGCCCAGTCCAAGTCCCTGGACTACCTCAACCTGGACAAAATGAGTGTCAAGGAGCCTCCGGCCGACACAGAGGTGCTGCAGTTCCAGCTCCAGCACCTGACGCTGCGGAGCGAGCGCATGTTCACCAGGAACAAGACATGAAGCAACACCAGAGTCACCACCCGCCTGTTCTCTCATCCACTCCCATGGGATTTGGGTGCTATTTCCGGCTGTGCGTTTCTCTCCCTACTCAGATCATAGGATAGTCCTTTAAGGGGACACTTGCGGAGACCACTAATCTTGTTATTATTATGAATCGAGGGTGACAAACTAAGCGGGTCTCTTGACGAAATGAGACGCATGCTTACGTATACGTAAAAATCCAGTGAACACAAATTGTTAAGTTAGTACACTGAAAACAGAGGTCGTTTTAGATACAAAAATGTGAAGTTCGTCAGGATTAGCAATAACTGGTAAACGTATTTATTGACTGTGTGTGTGTATGTGTGTGCGCGCACCTTTTTAAAAATGGTAAGGGATGTGGTAACCAATGCCTCTCCAACTGGCCCCTTTTTTTTCTGCATTGGACTGCACTGTTAGACATATTATGTTTTTACAGACCTTGCATCCTCAACTACAACACACCTTTACTTTTTAACCACTTTACACCCATAGCAATTAGCATTAGCCGCAGCAGTACTGCATTCTACATCCATAGCAATTAGCATTAGCCCCAGCAGCACTGCACTCTACATCCATAGCAATTAGCATTAGCCCCAGCAGTACTGCACTGTACATCCATAGCAATTAGCATTAGCCTCAGCAGTACTGCACTTTACATCCATACCAATTAGCATTAGCCCCAGCAGTACTGCACTTTACATCCATACCAATTAGCATTAGCCCCAGCAGTACTGCACTTTACATCCATACCAATTAGCATAAGTCCCAGCAGTACTGCGCTATACGTCCATAGCAATTAGCATTAGCCAAAACAGTACTGTGCTATACATCCATAGCAATTAGCATTAGCCCCAGCAGTACTGTATGTAAGCTACTGTATATCTGTATGTGTGTGGATGTATAGGGGCGGCAGGTAGCCTAGTGGTTAGAGTGTTAGACCAGTAACCGAAAGGTTGCTAGATCAAATCCCCGAGCTGACAGGGTTTAAAAAAAAGTCTGTCATTCTGCCCCTGAACAAGACAGTTAACACAACTCTTCCTAGGCCATCATTGTAAATAAGAATTTGTTTCTTAACTGACTTGCCTAGTTAAATAAAGTTTTTTTTTTTAAATGTGAAAGCTCACTCCGCTACACTACTATTTTGCTCTTGCCATCACCAGGGAAATGTGGGTTTAATGTTAAACCACTGACTGTTACACAATCAAAAGGTTATTTAAAACATAATCCTGTAAAGGGGCAATCTGCAGTTACTGCATCCATTTTTGGACTTGTAAATTGATGATACTCATTTGATTCTTGAAGAATATAACTTTTAAATGCCTCATGAGCTTTAGTTCAACTGTCGTTGCCCATCAGAACTTAAAATATATGCTTGTTTTACCCCACTGTTTGTAAACAGTAAATATAAACAAACACTATATATATATATATATATATCAAAACATGGTTAAAACGATAATTTTCCTATCATTGGTGGTCAGTCCTTGCATTCATATCTATGAATTTGAGTGTTGGTTACATTTCTGCAGCCCCATCCCTCAGCTTTTTACCGAAACGGGGGCGGAGGAAACGCTTTCTTATTGCTTCAACTGCTGATTGCTGCTCTAAGAGGATTTGTGGGGAGAGGCTTACCGTCAGAGTGCCTGAGGTGAGATTAGCTCCTTATATACAGAATTAATCCCCTCACTCCATTTCTCCCAGTCAGACTGAATCCTCAGCAGGGGGTGAGGGGTTGAATTAGGAGATTCCAGATTTTCTGCATCTAGACGTTGTGTCCATCATTCTGAATCCCAGTCATTCTTTTCATTTCCTGAATGGGAGGGATGGGTGTTTTAGCCTGGGTAAAAGGTTCTCAATTTAGTTTGATGTTTTTGCCACCCCTTCATAAAGGTGTGTAAAGCACCTGAAACACGTACCGTAGCTATGGAAACCAAAGGAGGATTATTTTGGGGTGCCCTGGGAAAACTTGACCACATTGAAATATGATCTATTTGGGGTTTCGTAGGACACGTGACAATCATTTTGAGGCGTAATCTTGGAGAACACCTTACTTGAAGTAGCCCTGACCTAATGCCCTCATAACACAATCATTTGCATGATATAAATGATCTGATAGTCTCTTACCAATGACAATTTACCTATTATAAGCCATATGACATGTAATGGTAACTATACACTGAGTGAACGAAACATTAAGGACACTTTACTAATATTGAGTTGTCAACACATGACAGTAAAGTCCACCATCTCATGACTAGACATTTCTGGTCTTTCTCAATACTGTAATTCACCAAGCGACCAAAATGGTGACATTTTTGGAAAGATCACCTTTCCTCCTTCCTTTCCTCCAGACATGCAAAACTACAGCTAGGCAGGGTATTGGTCCAGACATTTACACTGAGTGTACAACATATTAAGAACACCTTCCTAATATTGAGTTGCACCCCCTTTTGCCCTCAGAACAGCCTCAATTCGTTGAGGGTGTGGACTCTAGAAGTTGTCAAAAGCGTTCCACAGGGATGCTGGCCCATGTTGACTCCAATGCTTCCCACAGTTGTGTCAAGTTGGCTGGATGTCCTTGGGGTGGTGGACCATTCTTGATACACACGTGAAACTGTTAAGCGTGGAAAAACCCAGCAGCGTTGCAGTTCCTAACACAAACTGGTGCACCTGGAACCTACTACCATACCCCATTCAAAGGCACTTAAATATTTTTTCTTGCCCATTCACCCTTTCAATGGCACACATACACAGTCCATTCCTCAATTGTCTCAAGGCTTAAAAAATCCTTCTTTAACCTGTCTCCTCCCCTTCATCAACACTGATTTGAAGTGGATTTAACAAGTTACATCAATAAGGGATCATAGCTTTCACCTGGATTCAACTGATTCAGCAGGTGTTCTTAATGTTTTGTACACTCAGTGTACATGTATATGCCATATCATGCTTTATATGGTTTGGTGTGACTTTCAAATTCTACTATTATGGGTTTAAGCTCTTTTTCATCATGCTTCTCTTTTCCACGCTAACCTCTTTGTGTCATAAGACAAGAAAATAACCTCCAAAAACCATACAAGGAAATATTTTCAAAGTTAGGAACTGCACATCCATCTCCTCTGTGTGTTCTCCATTGTGTTTGTGTCAGTGTAGTTTGAGTAAAAGGTTATTGGACCCTTCTAGATGGTTCATGGGTTAGGGTTAGTCACCTGTCTGTCTTCACTCTAAATGGGTTTACAGAAATGGCTTAATCTGTATTTCCATTTTTTTTTTAAAAGGTGTTTAATGTAACTATATTATTATTTATTTTTTATATCATTTTTTATTTCTAGTTGTAATTTATCTGAAGTCATGGAAGACATTGATATTGGTTTAATATAAAAATGGCAGTATGTTGCATATAGGCTATGTTTACCTGGAGTGGACACTTAAAGGCACCTTAACCCGACGTATGAACGGTGATGTGTACTTATTTAAGGGTGCAGATCACAACAGCAGCTAAAGATAAAAACTCATTCATTTGAACAAACTGTCCCTGAATAACGGTGATGTTTTCACCAAACACTTGGAAATGTTCTCTGGGGAAATATATTCGGTATTATCAATAACCGTCAACAATTTGCTCACAGATGTGACTGTGTTTGCAGTGAATTTTTGGTGGCTTCTTAGTTGTGATGTTTAGAATGTGTTGATTTAACAGTTTAACCTTAACAGTGTTCGTACCGCATCATATTAATAGTATACAGTAGAAATTAACAGTTTTACTTTGGCCATCATGAAGGAAAACGCTACTTGAACAACACATGTTTTAATATGCCATACAATGCAAGATATTGTAAGACTGTGTCAGTTCTAAACAGGAATATCCAATGCATTATGGGAATTGATAATAGACTACAGTAATTCTGGACTGAGATGCCCGTTTAATAGAGAATCTCCATTGAACATGGTTTTTAGGCCAGGACTGTTCTGAATCTGTGATCTGGAAACCGGCCCTCGATGTTCACAGTAAAGCATTGTCTTCATGATTACAATGTGGGTTGAAACGTGATATTTTCCTGCATGACCATTAACCACAACAATGGAACAAGGAAGTTGCATCGCAGGTCAACAGTGCTTTTCAGTGACTCATTTTGACTTCATGTTCATAGGCTTGTGTGGAACTTTTGTCATTTTATTCCTACAAAAGGTTTATTGTCATTTTGACTTTCTGGTCAAATCTTTCACGCCGCTTGTATACTGTAGTTTAGCTACCTAAAAGCATTTATTTTGTTTTCTACTGTGTCTATTTATGCCCTGCAATGCGACTGACTTACGTTTTATTATCTTACACTTGACATTGTTATTAAAAACACTACTACGCTAGGACGTGTGTGTCTCCATTTTGTTTTAATGAGCCAATAGGAAACAGTTCTCGAATGTCCTCGGGACGGGATCCGTAAGATTGTTTCAGAAGTGCTGTAATTTTTATGGGATGGGATGTGACAGATTAAACGTTTGTTCCCTGGAACGTTTTATAAAGATTCTTTCCCCGGCATTATGTTTTCTGTAATGCCTTTTTCTTAGCTGACAAGGTACAAATCTGTCGTTCTGCCCCTGAACAGGCAGTTAACCCACTGTTCCTAGGCCGTCATTGAAAATAAGAATTTGTTCTTAACTGCCTTGCCTAGTTAAATAAAGGTAAATAATAATGCACAAAGTGAGCTCCATACAGAAATGGTTTGTTGAGATCGGTGTGGAAGAACTTGACTGGCCTGCACAGAGCCCTGACCTCAGTACCTTCGAACACCTTTGGGATTAATTGGAACGCCAACTGCGTAATCGCCCAACATTAGTGAGCGACCTCAGCAATGCTCATGGCTGAATGGAAGCAAGACCCAGCAGTAATGTTCAGACAAGCCTTCCCAGAAGAGTGTTATAGCGGGGAGGACCAACTCCATATTAATGCCCATGATTTTGGAATGAGATGTTCGACTAGCAGGTGCACACATACTTTTGGTCATGTAGTGTGTATGTTAAGATCTCTCCGTGTCCTTATAATGCTCATTTCTGTTCAACATAGACTTTAACCCCCTAAAGTCATTGGCCGTGCCCCACGGAAATCTAATTAGCATAATAATTGTACAAATCTGTCTGTTTAAGCTAGAAATATTAGTTATTTTTTTTGCATGGGCTGTGTCTCAATCCATTACATCCGCCGATGTTCTACTAAACTAACAAAGGGACTTGTTTTAAGATGGTCATATTAAGGATCATTTGGCTTTTTGATTTAGATTTTTAGGACCCCTTTAGGTATACAAAAAACAATGGGGGGGGGGGGGGGGGTGAAACATTGAATTTGGCCTTACTGCTATTAGCCCATAGAAATACATTGAATAACAGATTAATAGAATGAATAACAGATTAATAGATTGAATAACAGATTAATAGATTGAATAACAGATTAATAGAATGAATAACAGATTAATAGATTGAATAACAGATTAATAGAATGAATAACAGATTAATAGAATGAATAACAGATTAATAGATTGAATAACAGATTCATAGATTGAATAACAGATTAATAGAATGAATAACAGATTAATAGATTGAATAACAGATTAATAGATTGAATAACAGATTAATAGAGATTGAATAACAGATTAATAGATTGAATAACAGATTAATAAATTTAATAACAGATTAATAAATTTAATAACAGATTAATAGATTGAATAACAGATTAATAGATTGAATAACAGATTAATAAATGTAATAACAGATTAATAGATTGAATAACAGATTAATAAATTTAATAACAGATTAATACATTTAATAACAGATTAATAGATTGAATAACAGATTAATAGATTGAATAACAGATTAATAGAATGAATAACAGATTAATAGAATGAATAACAGATTAATAGATTGAATAACAGATTCATAGATTGAATAACAGATTAATAGAATGAATAACAGATTAATAGATTGAATAACAGATTAATAGATTGAATAACAGATTAATAGAGATTGAATAACAGATTAATAGATTGAATAACAGATTAATAAATTTAATAACAGATTAATAAATTTAATAACAGATTAATAGATTGAATAACAGATTAATAGATTGAATAACAGATTAATAAATGTAATAACAGATTAATAGATTGAATAACAGATTAATAAATTTAATAACAGATTAATACATTTAATAACAGATTAATAGATTGAATAACAGATTAATAGATTGAATAACAGATTAATAAATGTAATAACAGATTAATAGATTGAATAACAGATTAATAAATGTAATAACAGATTAATAAATGTAATAACAGATTAATAAATGTAATAACAGATTAATAAATGTAATAACAGATTAATAAATGTAATAACAGATTAATAAATGTAATAACAGATTAATAAATGTAATAACAGATTAATAAATGTAATAACAGATTAATAAATGTAATAACAGATAGTCCCAAAAAAAAGACAGAACTTTGTTTTGAAGTGTCTGTCCTATATATCAGAGATATAAAACAGATCAGGATTATTATAAAAAACAAACATTTTTTTTATTTTATTTTCCCCTTTTTTTTTTTTTAGGAACTAAACTACTTCCATATGTGATGTTTGTACATTTAAACAAGTTGGAAGTAGAGGATCTACTTCCCAGGTGAAAGCTATGATCCCTTATTGATATCACCTGTTAAATCCAGATGAAGGGGAGGGGACAGGTTAAATAAGGATTTTTAAGCCTTGAGACAACCGAGACATGGATTGTGAATGTGTGCCATTGAAAGGGTGAATGGTAGGTAGTAGGTGCCAGATGCACCAGGTTTGTGTCAAGAACTGCAACGCTGCTGGGTTTTTCCAGGCTTCCAACAGTTTCACATGTGTATCAAGAATGGTCCACCACCCAAAGAACATCCAGCCAACTTGACACAACTGTGGGAAGCATTGGAGTCAACATGGGCCAGCATCCCTGTGGAACGCTTTTGACACCTTCTAGAGTCCATGCCCTGATGAATTGAGACTGTTCTGAGGGTGAAAGGGGACTCCATATTAGAAAGGTGTTCTTAATATGTTGTACACTCAGTGTAAATGTCTGGACCAATACCCTGCCTAACTGTAGTTTTGCATGTCTGGAGGAAAAGAAGGGTGATCTTTCCAAAAATGTCACCATTTTGGTCGCTTGGTGAATTACAGTATTGAGAAAGACCAGAAGTGTATAGTCATGAGATGGTGGACTTTACTGTCATGTGTTGAATGGAGAGCTATGTGTCCAGCAGACCTGGGTTCAAATACTATTTGAAATCACTGATTTCTGGCCAGTGGTACTTCACCCCCAGAAAATCACCTAGGCTGCGTTCAGTACAGAAAAACGTAATAGAATGTTAAATTGAGTGTAGTCGGTGCTGTACTGAACGACCAGTTGAAAAATGAGGCGGGGTTTAAATATTTAAATATAATTAAATATTTAAATGTATAATAATATAAATAATAATAATAATATATATATTATATATAATATTATAATATATAATATATATATAATATAATATATATAATATATATAATAATAATAATAATAATATAATAATAATAATATAAAAATAATAAATAAATATATAATTTAAAAAATGTAAATTAAATATGTCACTTGTTGCTTCAAGCCACTCCCCGGCATACCCACTGAACGGAGCAAACGTATCTCGGTCTGTTCAAGAATGTTTTGAGAAAACGCGTCGTTCAGTACAAACTGTTCTTCAAACGTTCAAGCGAACTGAACGCACCCCTGATTAGCAATTAATCCCATAATGGGATAGTTGTACAAGGTCTTATGAGCGAGCTCAACAAGGTGTTCCTCCTCAAAGACAAACTTGTGCCTCAAGCTGCCTCCCAAATGGCACCCTATTCCCTAAATATTGCACACTTTTGTCAAGGGCCCATAGGCCTCTGGTCAAAAGTAGTGCACTACGTATGGAAAAGGGTGCCGTTTGGTATGTAACACCTGTATTAGTGAAAAAGTGTTGTCTGTCTCTAACTTTATCACTTTTCACTGTTGTTCCTTTTTAATCCGATGAAGAAGGGTCCACTAAAGTAAGATTGAAGGGGTGCCCCAATCCTAAACTTAATCATTAGAAGGGAAAATGCAAAACTGGTTCAAGATCATCATCGTCTTGGGGGCATGGACAATTCGTTTTTTTCTCTGAATTAATCAGCATTAGAGAGCTGCACCGGGGTCAGGTTGTCACCATACTTTCCAAAATCAAATCATATTCTATTCGTCACATGCTTGCTAATAACAGGTAATAATAAAAGTAATAATAAATAATAATAAACATACACAACGAGTAACGATAACGTGGCTATATAGACGGGGTATTGGTTCACCTGGAGAGGATTGACCCAAGAGACACATGTAAGAAGGGGTGTGTTATGTTGGCTGTCATGGACAGAGTGGAGTTTTTATTGGTAAAAACAATAGGATAAATACACAGTGCATTCAGAAAGTATTCAGACCCCTTGACTTTTTCCACATTTTGTTATGTTACAGCCTTATTCTGGGCTCCCGAGTGGCGCAGCGGTCTAAGGCACTGTGTCTCAGTGCTAGCGGCGTAACTACAGACACCCTAGTTCGAATAACTGATTTGCCTAGTTAAATAAAAGTTCCATTTAATATATATATTTTTTAATTCTAAAATGGAGTCAATAGTTTTTTCCCCCTCATCAATCTACACACAGTACCCCTTAATGACAAAGCAAAAACTAAAATATCACATTTGCATAAGTATTCAGATCCGTTACTCAATACTTTGTTGAAGCACGTTTGGCAGCGATTACAGCCTCAAGTCTTCTTGGGTATGACGCTGCAAGCTTGGCACACCTGTATTTGGGGAGTTTTTCCAATTCTTCTCTGCAGATCCTCTCAAGCTCTGTCAGGTTGGATGGGGAGTGTCTCTGCACAGCTATTTTCAGGTCTCTACAGAGATGGTCGATCAGGTTCAAGTTCGGGCTCTGGCTGGGCCACTCAAAGGTATTCAGAGACTTGTCCCGAAGCCACTCCTGCATTGTCTTGGCTGTGTGCTTAGGGACGTTGTCCTGTTGAAGGTGAACCTTCCTCCCAGTCTGAGCACTCTGTAGCAGGTTTTCATCAAGGATCTCTCTGTGCTTTGTTCCGTTCATCTTTCCCTCAATCCTGGCTAGTCTCCCATGTAAATAATTATTTAATTTATTTTTTATTTTTAATACATTTGCAAACATTTCTAAAAACCTGTGTTTGCTTTGTCATTATGGGGTATTGTGTGTATATTTATGAGGGAAAAAAGTATTTAATCAATTTTAGAACAAAGCTGTAATGTAGCAACATTTTGAGAAGGTCAAGGGGTCTGAATACTTTCCGAATGCACGGTAGGTAAAGTCCATTCTCTGTTTTTTTCCTAATTTTCTTTTAAGAGCTTTGTCGCACGAAAGTAACACAGGGCGAAAGTAACATGCCCATTTTCTCAGATAACACAGAAGCTAGAATGTCGTAGTGAAGTCAGCATGTTCCAAAAGGGAAGCCAGTTTCGATTTGGCTTCACTCCTATCACAGAGAAATATGTCATCGACAGAAACAACTTGAATTGTTGCATCTTGTTGTGTTGTTGTCCTCTGGTAGCAAGCTAGATAGCAAAAAGTCCCCATCCTATATTAGCCATAAATGGAGATAGATTGAGAAATTGTGATTTTTCTTTATTCTCCTTACTGGAGATTATAAAGGCGATTTTGATCCAACCATAAAATACATTGTGTCTCTGGACTGAGAGGATGGAAGTTCAATATATAGCTAGATGTAGAAGGCTACTGTTAACTAGCTAACGTTGCCCATGAAAGGAAGTTAGGCTAGCGAGCAAGCATTTTACCCAGGTAGCCTAGGGCAACAAAAAAATAAAAGCGTGCACTGTATAACAGAGTCATAGACCGTTTCGTCAACATGAAAGAAAGGGGGATGGCATTTTTTTTCTACTTCCACAAACACACAGACAAACAGAAATCAGAACCATGAACTTCCACATCATATTTAGCATACGTTGATTGGACTAAATTGCTTTTGGTACTTTTTTGTTGTCACTGTATTGTACTAAGCAGAGGGGATTTGATGATGTTGAAATGGTGCTGGAATAGTGGAAGCAGCTCCTGTTTGCTTTGTGACCTGCAGTAAATCTCGGTGGTTCTAAATCAGTAGTTGTTTACTAGTCTGCAAGGCACGTGAACTAACAGGTTATAGAGCAAAACAAACAATGAACACTGGTTACGTTAATAAAATTGACATTGTGTTTTATGTGTATTTACTGTATTCTAATCATGGCTTTTCCTATATAACTACTGCTGTACACGCCTTTTCTATTCATATACTGTATTTAACAGATGCTCTTATCCAGAGCAATCAGGGTTAAGTGCCTTGCTCAAGGGCACCTCGACTTTTACCAAGTCAGCTCAGGGATTTGAACCAGCGACCTTTCAGTTACTGGCCCAACACTCATAACCGCTAGACTACCTGCCATTATGTGTACATATATTTCTATTCCGGTCTCTGACATTGCTCATTCTGATATTTCAGAATGTATGATTTTTCTGGATTATGTGTGTATTGTTTTTTCAATATTGTGTATTGCTAAGTATTACTGCACTGTTGGAGCTAGAAACACAAGCATTTCACTGAACCTGCAATAACATCTGCAAATCGGTGTATGCTACCAATAAAAGTTGATTTGATTTGATATATTGGGCATAATGATGATATTGAAAAATACAGTACCTTAAATCTAACCTACTGGGCACTCAATATGCAATTTTTAAACAGTGAATGAAGCCTTTGACTTAAAAAATACCCACTCTGCATTTAATACTGTATCTACTGTATCTAAATCATAAGCAAAAAAAAGTCTGCCTAACAAAGGGTTAAATGGGAAAACCCTCAGTTTCACAACCACTACTATTTGCAGAAGCATAAGTATTCAGACCCTTTACTCAATACTTTGTTGAAGCACGTTTGGCAGCGATTACAGCCTCAAGTCTTCTTGGGTATGACGCTGCAAGCTTGGCACACCTGTATTTGGGGAGTTTTTCCAATTCTTCTCTGCAGATCCTCTCAAGCTCTGTCAGGTTGGATGGGGAGTGTCTCTGCACAGCTATTTTCAGGTCTCTACAGAGATGGTCGATCAGGTTCAAGTCCGGGTTCTGGCTGGGCCACTCAAAGATATTCAGAGACTTGTCCCGAAGCCACTCCTGCATTGTCTTGGCTGTGTGCTTAGGGACGTTGTCCTGTTGGAAGGTGAACCTTCCTCCCAGTCTGAGGTCCTGAGCGCTCTGTAGCAGGTTTTCATCAAAGATCTCTCTGTGCTTTGCTCCGTTCATCTTTCCCTCTATCCTGGCTAGTCTCCCAGTCCCTGCCACTGAAAAACATCCCCACAGCATGATGAAGCCATCACCATGCTTCACCATAGGGATGGTGTCAGGTTTCCTCCAGACGTGACGCTTGGCATTCAGGCCAGAGAGTTCAATATTAGTTTCATCAGACCAGAGAATCTTGTTTCTCATGGTCTGAGTCTTTAGGTGCCTTTTGGCAAACTCCAAGCGTGTTGTCATGTGCCTTTTCTGAGGAGCGGCTTTTGTCTTGCCAATCTACCATAAAGGTGGAGTGCAGCAGAGATGGTTGTCCTTCTGGAAGATTCTCCCATCTCCACAGAGGAACTCTAAATCATATCCAATCAACTGAATTTACCACAAGTGGACTCCAATCAAGTTGTGGGATCATCTCAAGGATGATCAATGGAAACAGGACGCACCTGAGCTCAATTTTGAGTGTCATAGCAAAGGGTCTGAATACTTATGTAAATAATTATTTAATTTATTTTTAATTTTTAATACATTTGCAAACATTTCTAAAAACCTGTGTTTGCTTTGTCATTATGGGGTATTGTGTGTATATTTATGAGGAAAAAAAGTATTTAATCCATTTTAGAATAAAGCTGTAATGTAGCAACATTTTGAGAAGGTCAAGGGGTCTGAATACTTTCCGAATGCACGGTAGGTAAAGTCCATTCTCTGTTTTTTTCCTCATTTTCTTTTAAGAGCTTTGTCGCACGAAAGTAACACAGGGCGAAAGTAACATGCCCATTTTCTCAGATAACACAGAAGCTAGAATGTCGTAGTGAAGTCAGCATGTTCCAAAAGGGAAACCAGTTTCGATTTGGCTTCACTCCTATCACAGAGAAATATGTCATCGACAGAAACAACTTGAATTGTTGCATCTTGTTGTGTTGTTGTCCTCTGGTAGCAAGCTAGATAGCAAAAAGTCCCCTTCCTATATTAGCCATAAATGGAGATAGGTGGAGAAATTGTGATTTTTCTTTATTCTCCTTACTGGAGATTATAAAGGCGATTTTGATCCAACCATAAAATACATTGTGTCTCTGGACTGAGAGGATGGAAGTTCAATATGTAGCTAGATGTAGAAGGCTACTGTTAACTAGCTAACGTTGCCCATGAAAGGAAGTTAGGCTAGCGAGCAAGCATTTTACCCAGGTAGCCTAGGGCAACAAAAACATAAAAGCGTGCATTGTATGACAGAGTCATAGACCGTTTCGTCAACATGAAAGAAAGGAGGATGGCATTTCTTTTTCTACTACCACAAACACACACAGACAAACAGAAATCAGAACCATGAACTTCCACATCATATTTAGCATACGTTGATTGGACTAAATTGCTTTTGGTACCTTTTTGTTGTCACTGTATTATACTAAGCAGAGGTGATTTGATGATGTTGAAATGGTGCTGGAATAGTGGAGGCAGCTCCTGTTTGCTTTGTGACCTGCAGTAAATCTCGGTGGTTCTAAATCAGTAGTTGTTTACTAGTCTGCAAGGCACGTGAACTAACAGGTTATAGAGCAAAACAATCAATGAACAATGGTTACGTTAATAAAATGTACATTGTGTTTTATGTGTATTTACTGTATTCTAATCATGGCTTTTCCTATATAACTACTGCTGTACACGCCTTTTCTATTCATATACTGTATTTAAAAGATGCTCTTATCCAGAGCAATTAGGGTTAAGTGCCTTGCTCAAGGACACCTCAACTTTTACCAAGTCGGCTCTGGGATTCGAACCAGCGACCTTTCAGTTACTGGCCCAACACTCATAACCGCTAGACTACCTGCCATTATGTGTACATATATTTCTATTCCGGTCTCTGACATTGCTCATTCTGATATTTCAGAATGTATGATTTTTCTGGATTATGTGTGTATTGTTTTTTCAATATTGTGTATTGCTAGGTATTACTGCACTGTTGGAGCTAGAAACACAAGCATTTCACTGAACCTGCAATAACATCTGCAAATCGGTGTATGCTACCAATAAAAGTTGATTTGATTTGATATATTGGGCATAATGATGATATTGAAAAATACAGTACCTTAAATCTAACTTACTGGGCACTCAATATGCAATTTTTAAACAGTGAATGAAGCCTTTGACTTAAAAAATACCCACTCTGCATTTAATACTGTATCTACTGTATCTAAATCATAAGCAAAAAAAAGTCTGCCTAACAAAAGGTTAAATGGGAAAACCCTCAGTTTCACAACCACTACTATTTGAAGAAGCATAAGTATTCAGACCCGTTACTCAATACTTTGTTGAAGCACGTTTGGCAGCGATTACAGCCTCAAGTCTTCTTGGGTATGACGCTGCAAGCTTGGCACACCTGTATTTGGGGAGTTTTTCCAATTCTTCTCTGCAGATCCTCTCAAGCTCTGTCAGGTTGGATGGGGAGTGTCTCTGCACAGCTATTTTCAGGTCTCTACAGAGATGGTCGATCAGGTTCAAGTCCGGGTTCTGGCTGGGCCACTCAAAGATATTCAGAGACTTGTCCCGAAGCCACTCCTGCATTGTCTTGGCTGTGTGCTTAGGGACGTTGTCCTGTTGGAAGGTGAACCTTCCTCCCAGTCTGAGGTCCTGAGCGCTCTGTAGCAGGTTTTCATCAAGGATCTCTCTGTGCTTTGCTCCGTTCATCTTTCCCTCTATCCTGGCTAGTCTCCCAGTCCCTGCCACTGAAAAACATCCCCACAGCATGATGAAGCCATCACCATGCTTCACCATAGGGATGGTGTCAGGTTTCCTCCAGACGTGACGCTTGGCATTCAGGCCAGAGAGTTCAATATTGGTTTCATCAGATCAGAGAATCTTGTTTCTCATGGTCTGAGTCTTTAGGTGCCTTTTGGCAAACTCCAAGCGTGTTGTCATGTGCCTTTTACTGAGGAGCGGCTTCTGTCTTGCCAATCTACCATAAAGGCCTGATTGGTGGAGTGCTGCAGAGATGGTTGTCCTTCTGGAAGATTCTCCCATCTCCACAGAGGAACTCTAAATCATATCCAATCAACTGAATTTACCACAAGTGGACTCCAATCAAGTTGTGGGATCATCTCAAGGATGATCAATGGAAACAGGATGCACCTGAGCTCAATTTTGAGTGTCATAGCAAAGGGTCTGAATACTTATGTAAATAATAATTTTATTTATTTTTATTTTTAATACATTTGCAAACATTTCTAAAAACCTGTGTTTGCTTTGTCATTATGGGGTATTGTGTGTATATTTATGAGGAAAAACATGTATTTATTCCATTTTAGAACAAAGCTGTAATGTAGCAACATTTTGAGAAGGTCAAGGGGTCTGAATACTTTCCGAATGCACGGTAGGTAAAGTCCATTCTCTGTTTTTTTCCTCATTTTCTTTTAAGAGCTTTGTCGCACGAAAGTAACACAGGGCGAAAGTAACATGCCCATTTTCTCAGATAACACAGAAGCTAGAATGTCGTAGTGAAGTCAGCATGTTCCAAAAGGGAAGCCAGTTTCGATTTGGCTTCACTCCTATCACAGAGAAATATGTCATCGACAGAAACAACTTGAATTGTTGCATCTTGTTGTGTTGTTGTCCTCTGGTAGCAAGCTAGATAGCAAAAAGTCCCCATCCTATATTAGCCATAAATGGAGATAGATTGAGAAATTGTGATTTTTCTTTATTCTCCTTACTGGAAATTATAAAGACGATTTTGATCCAACCATAAAATACATTGTGTCTCTGGACTGAGAGGATGGAAGTTCAATATGTAGCTAGATGTAGAAGGCTACTGTTAACTAGCTAACGTTGCCCATGAAAGGAAGTTAGGCTAGCGAGCAAGCATTTTACCCAGGTAGCCTAGGGCAACAAAAAAATAAAAGCGTGCACTGTATAACAGAGTCATAGACCGTTTCGTCAACATGAAAGAAAGGGGGATGGCATTTTTTTTCTACTTCCACAAACACACAGACAAACAGAAATCAGAACCATGAACTTCCACATCATATTTAGCATACGTTGATTGGACTAAATTGCTTTTGGTACTTTTTTGTTGTCACTGTATTGTACTAAGCAGAGGGGATTTGATGATGTTGAAATGGTGCTGGAATAGTGGAAGCAGCTCCTGTTTGCTTTGTGACCTGCAGTAAATCTCGGTGGTTCTAAATCAGTAGTTGTTTACTAGTCTGCAAGGCACGTGAACTAACAGGTTATAGAGCAAAACAATCAATGAACACTGGTTACGTTAATAAAATTGACATTGTGTTTTATGTGTATTTACTGTATTCTAATCATGGCTTTTCCTATATAACTACTGCTGTACACGCCTTTTCTATTCATATACTGTATTTAACAGATGCTCTTATCCAGAGCAATCAGGGTTAAGTGCCTTGCTCAAGGGCACCTCGACTTTTACCAAGTCAGCTCAGGGATTTGAACCAGCGACCTTTCAGTTACTGGCCCAACACTCATAACCGCTAGACTACCTGCCATTATGTGTACATATATTTCTATTCCGGTCTCTGACATTGCTCATTCTGATATTTCAGAATGTATGATTTTTCTGGATTATGTGTGTATTGTTTTTTCAATATTGTGTATTGCTAAGTATTACTGCACTGTTGGAGCTAGAAACACAAGCATTTCACTGAACCTGCAATAACATCTGCAAATCGGTGTATGCTACCAATAAAAGTTGATTTGATTTGATATATTGGGCATAATGATGATATTGAAAAATACAGTACCTTAAATCTAACCTACTGGGCACTCAATATGCAATTTTTAAACAGTGAATGAAGCCTTTGACTTAAAAAATACCCACTCTGCATTTAATACTGTATCTACTGTATCTAAATCATAAGCAAAAAAAAGTCTGCCTAACAAAGGGTTAAATGGGAAAACCCTCAGTTTCACAACCACTACTATTTGCAGAAGCATAAGTATTCAGACCCTTTACTCAATACTTTGTTGAAGCACGTTTGGCAGCGATTACAGCCTCAAGTCTTCTTGGGTATGACGCTGCAAGCTTGGCACACCTGTATTTGGGGAGTTTTTCCAATTCTTCTCTGCAGATCCTCTCAAGCTCTGTCAGGTTGGATGGGGAGTGTCTCTGCACAGCTATTTTCAGGTCTCTACAGAGATGGTCGATCAGGTTCAAGTCCGGGTTCTGGCTGGGCCACTCAAAGATATTCAGAGACTTGTCCCGAAGCCACTCCTGCATTGTCTTGGCTGTGTGCTTAGGGACGTTGTCCTGTTGGAAGGTGAACCTTCCTCCCAGTCTGAGGTCCTGAGCGCTCTGTAGCAGGTTTTCATCAAGGATCTCTCTGTGCTTTGCTCCGTTCATCTTTCCCTCTATCCTGGCTAGTCTCCCAGTCCCTGCCACTGAAAAACATCCCCACAGCATGATGAAGCCATCACCATGCTTCACCATAGGGATGGTGTCAGGTTTCCTCCAGACGTGACGCTTGGCATTCAGGCCAGAGAGTTCAATATTGGTTTCATCAGATCAGAGAATCTTGTTTCTCATGGTCTGAGTCTTTAGGTGCCTTTTGGCAAACTCCAAGCGTGTTGTCATGTGCCTTTTACTGAGGAGCGGCTTCTGTCTTGCCAATCTACCATAAAGGCCTGATTGGTGGAGTGCTGCAGAGATGGTTGTCCTTCTGGAAGATTCTCCCATCTCCACAGAGGAACTCTAAATCATATCCAATCAACTGAATTTACCACAAGTGGACTCCAATCAAGTTGTGGGATCATCTCAAGGATGATCAATGGAAACAGGATGCACCTGAGCTCAATTTTGAGTGTCATAGCAAAGGGTCTGAATACTTATGTAAATAATAATTTTATTTATTTTTATTTTTAATACATTTGCAAACATTTCTAAAAACCTGTGTTTGCTTTGTCATTATGGGGTATTGTGTGTATATTTATGAGGAAAAACATGTATTTATTCCATTTTAGAACAAAGCTGTAATGTAGCAACATTTTGAGAAGGTCAAGGGGTCTGAATACTTTCCGAATGCACGGTAGGTAAAGTCCATTCTCTGTTTTTTTCCTCATTTTCTTTTAAGAGCTTTGTCGCACGAAAGTAACACAGGGCGAAAGTAACATGCCCATTTTCTCAGATAACACAGAAGCTAGAATGTCGTAGTGAAGTCAGCATGTTCCAAAAGGGAAGCCAGTTTCGATTTGGCTTCACTCCTATCACAGAGAAATATGTCATCGACAGAAACAACTTGAATTGTTGCATCTTGTTGTGTTGTTGTCCTCTGGTAGCAAGCTAGATAGCAAAAAGTCCCCATCCTATATTAGCCATAAATGGAGATAGATTGAGAAATTGTGATTTTTCTTTATTCTCCTTACTGGAAATTATAAAGACGATTTTGATCCAACCATAAAATACATTGTGTCTCTGGACTGAGAGGATGGAAGTTCAATATGTAGCTAGATGTAGAAGGCTACTGTTAACTAGCTAACGTTGCCCATGAAAGGAAGTTAGGCTAGCGAGCAAGCATTTTACCCAGGTAGCCTAGGGCAACAAAAAAATAAAAGCGTGCACTGTATAACAGAGTCATAGACCGTTTCGTCAACATGAAAGAAAGGGGGATGGCATTTTTTTTCTACTTCCACAAACACACAGACAAACAGAAATCAGAACCATGAACTTCCACATCATATTTAGCATACGTTGATTGGACTAAATTGCTTTTGGTACTTTTTTGTTGTCACTGTATTGTACTAAGCAGAGGGGATTTGATGATGTTGAAATGGTGCTGGAATAGTGGAAGCAGCTCCTGTTTGCTTTGTGACCTGCAGTAAATCTCGGTGGTTCTAAATCAGTAGTTGTTTACTAGTCTGCAAGGCACGTGAACTAACAGGTTATAGAGCAAAACAATCAATGAACACTGGTTACGTTAATAAAATTGACATTGTGTTTTATGTGTATTTACTGTATTCTAATCATGGCTTTTCCTATATAACTACTGCTGTACACGCCTTTTCTATTCATATACTGTATTTAACAGATGCTCTTATCCAGAGCAATCAGGGTTAAGTGCCTTGCTCAAGGGCACCTCGACTTTTACCAAGTCAGCTCAGGGATTTGAACCAGCGACCTTTCAGTTACTGGCCCAACACTCATAACCGCTAGACTACCTGCCATTATGTGTACATATATTTCTATTCCGGTCTCTGACATTGCTCATTCTGATATTTCAGAATGTATGATTTTTCTGGATTATGTGTGTATTGTTTTTTCAATATTGTGTATTGCTAAGTATTACTGCACTGTTGGAGCTAGAAACACAAGCATTTCACTGAACCTGCAATAACATCTGCAAATCGGTGTATGCTACCAATAAAAGTTGATTTGATTTGATATATTGGGCATAATGATGATATTGAAAAATACAGTACCTTAAATCTAACCTACTGGGCACTCAATATGCAATTTTTAAACAGTGAATGAAGCCTTTGACTTAAAAAATACCCACTCTGCATTTAATACTGTATCTACTGTATCTAAATCATAAGCAAAAAAAAGTCTGCCTAACAAAGGGTTAAATGGGAAAACCCTCAGTTTCACAACCACTACTATTTGCAGAAGCATAAGTATTCAGACCCTTTACTCAATACTTTGTTGAAGCACGTTTGGCAGCGATTACAGCCTCAAGTCTTCTTGGGTATGACGCTGCAAGCTTGGCACACCTGTATTTGGGGAGTTTTTCCAATTCTTCTCTGCAGATCCTCTCAAGCTCTGTCAGGTTGGATGGGGAGTGTCTCTGCACAGCTATTTTCAGGTCTCTACAGAGATGGTCGATCAGGTTCAAGTCCGGGTTCTGGCTGGGCCACTCAAAGATATTCAGAGACTTGTCCCGAAGCCACTCCTGCATTGTCTTGGCTGTGTGCTTAGGGACGTTGTCCTGTTGGAAGGTGAACCTTCCTCCCAGTCTGAGGTCCTGAGCGCTCTGTAGCAGGTTTTCATCAAAGATCTCTCTGTGCTTTGCTCCGTTCATCTTTCCCTCTATCCTGGCTAGTCTCCCAGTCCCTGCCACTGAAAAACATCCCCACAGCATGATGAAGCCATCACCATGCTTCACCATAGGGATGGTGTCAGGTTTCCTCCAGATGTGACGCTTGGCATTCAGGCCAGAGAGTTCAATATTAGTTTCATCAGACCAGAGAATCTTGTTTCTCATGGTCTGAGTCTTTAGGTGCCTTTTGGCAAACTCCAAGCGTGTTGTCATGTGCCTTTTCTGAGGAGCGGCTTTTGTCTTGCCAATCTACCATAAAGGTGGAGTGCAGCAGAGATGGTTGTCCTTCTGGAAAATTCTCCCATCTCCACAGAGGAACTCTAAATCATATCCAATCAACTGAATTTACCACAAGTGGACTCCAATCAAGTTGTGGGATCATCTCAAGGATGATCAATGGAAACAGGACGCACCTGAGCTCAATTTTGAGTGTCATAGCAAAGGGTCTGAATACTTATGTAAATAATTATTTAATTTATTTTTTATTTTTAATACATTTGCAAACATTTCTAAAAACCTGTGTTTGCTTTGTCATTATGGGGTATTGTGTGTATATTTATGAGGAAAAAAAGTATTTAATCCATTTTAGAATAAAGCTGTAATGTAGCAACATTTTGAGAAGGTCAAGGGGTCTGAATACTTTCCGAATGCACGGTAGGTAAAGTCCATTCTCTGTTTTTTTCCTCATTTTCTTTTAAGAGCTTTGTCGCACGAAAGTAACACAGGGCGAAAGTAACATGCCCATTTTCTCAGATAACACAGAAGCTAGAATGTCGTAGTGAAGTCAGCATGTTCCAAAAGGGAAACCAGTTTCGATTTGGCTTCACTCCTATCACAGAGAAATATGTCATCGACAGAAACAACTTGAATTGTTGCATCTTGTTGTGTTGTTGTCCTCTGGTAGCAAGCTAGATAGCAAAAAGTCCCCTTCCTATATTAGCCATAAATGGAGATAGGTGGAGAAATTGTGATTTTTCTTTATTCTCCTTACTGGAGATTATAAAGGCGATTTTGATCCAACCATAAAATACGTTGTGTCTCTGGACTGAGAGGATGGAAGTTCAATATGTAGCTAGATGTAGAAGGCTACTGTTAACTAGCTAACGTTGCCCATGAAAGGAAGTTAGGCTAGCGAGCAAGCATTTTACCCAGGTAGCCTAGGGCAACAAAAACATAAAAGCGTGCATTGTATGACAGAGTCATAGACCGTTTCGTCAACATGAAAGAAAGGAGGATGGCATTTATTTTTCTACTACCACAAACACACACAGACAAACAGAAATCAGAACCATGAACTTCCACATCATATTTAGCATACGTTGATTGGACTAAATTGCTTTTGGTACTTTTTTGTTGTCACTGTATTATACTAAGCAGAGGTGATTTGATGATGTTGAAATGGTGCTGGAATAGTGGAGGCAGCTCCTGTTTGCTTTGTGACCTGCAGTAAATCTCGGTGGTTCTAAATCAGTAGTTGTTTACTAGTCTGCAAGGCACGTGAACTAACAGGTTATAGAGCAAAACAATCAATGAACAATGGTTACGTTAATAAAATGTACATTGTGTTTTATGTGTATTTACTGTATTCTAATCATGGCTTTTCCTATATAACTACTGCTGTACACGCCTTTTCTATTCATATACTGTATTTAAAAGATGCTCTTATCCAGAGCAATTAGGGTTAAGTGCCTTGCTCAAGGACACCTCAACTTTTACCAAGTCGGCTCTGGGATTCGAACCAGCGACCTTTCAGTTACTGGCCCAACACTCATAACCGCTAGACTACCTGCCATTATGTGTACATATATTTCTATTCCGGTCTCTGACATTGCTCATTCTGATATTTCAGAATGTATGATTTTTCTGGATTATGTGTGTATTGTTTTTTCAATATTGTGTATTGCTAGGTATTACTGCACTGTTGGAGCTAGAAACACAAGCATTTCACTGAACCTGCAATAACATCTGCGAATCGGTGTATGCTACCAATAAAAGTTGATTTGATTTGATATATTGGGCATAATGATGATATTGAAAAATACAGTACCTTAAATCTAACTTACTGGGCACTCAATATGCAATTTTTAAACAGTGAATGAAGCCTTTGACTTAAAAAATACCCACTCTGCATTTAATACTGTATCTACTGTATCTAAATCATAAGCAAAAAAAAGTCTGCCTAACAAAAGGTTAAATGGGAAAACCCTCAGTTTCACAACCACTACTATTTGAAGAAGCATAAGTATTCAGACCCGTTACTCAATACTTTGTTGAAGCACGTTTGGCAGCGATTACAGCCTCAAGTCTTCTTGGGTATGACGCTGCAAGCTTGGCACACCTGTATTTGGGGAGTTTTTCCAATTCTTCTCTGCAGATCCTCTCAAGCTCTGTCAGGTTGGATGGGGAGTGTCTCTGCACAGCTATTTTCAGGTCTCTACAGAGATGGTCGATCAGGTTCAAGTCCGGGTTCTGGCTGGGCCACTCAAAGATATTCAGAGACTTGTCCCGAAGCCACTCCTGCATTGTCTTGGCTGTGTGCTTAGGGACGTTGTCCTGTTGGAAGGTGAACCTTCCTCCCAGTCTGAGGTCCTGAGCGCTCTGTAGCAGGTTTTCATCAAGGATCTCTCTGTGCTTTGCTCCGTTCATCTTTCCCTCTATCCTGGCTAGTCTCCCAGTCCCTGCCACTGAAAAACATCCCCACAGCATGATGAAGCCATCACCATGCTTCACCATAGGGATGGTGTCAGGTTTCCTCCAGACGTGACGCTTGGCATTCAGGCCAGAGAGTTCAATATTGGTTTCATCAGATCAGAGAATCTTGTTTCTCATGGTCTGAGTCTTTAGGTGCCTTTTGGCAAACTCCAAGCGTGTTGTCATGTGCCTTTTACTGAGGAGCGGCTTCTGTCTTGCCAATCTACCATAAAGGCCTGATTGGTGGAGTGCTGCAGAGATGGTTGTCCTTCTGGAAGATTCTCCCATCTCCACAGAGGAACTCTAAATCATATCCAATCAACTGAATTTACCACAAGTGGACTCCAATCAAGTTGTGGGATCATCTCAAGGATGATCAATGGAAACAGGATGCACCTGAGCTCAATTTTGAGTGTCATAGCAAAGGGTCTGAATACTTATGTAAATAATAATTTTATTTATTTTTATTTTTAATACATTTGCAAACATTTCTAAAAACCTGTGTTTGCTTTGTCATTATGGGGTATTGTGTGTATATTTATGAGGAAAAACATGTATTTATTCCATTTTAGAACAAAGCTGTAATGTAGCAACATTTTGAGAAGGTCAAGGGGTCTGAATACTTTCCGAATGCACGGTAGGTAAAGTCCATTCTCTGTTTTTTTCCTCATTTTCTTTTAAGAGCTTTGTCGCACGAAAGTAACACAGGGCGAAAGTAACATGCCCATTTTCTCAGATAACACAGAAGCTAGAATGTCGTAGTGAAGTCAGCATGTTCCAAAAGGGAAGCCAGTTTAGATTTGGCTTCACTCCTATCACAGAGAAATATGTCATCGACAGAAACAACTTGAATTGTTGCATCTTGTTGTGTTGTTGTCCTCTGGTAGCAAGCTAGATAGCAAAAAGTCCCCATCCTATATTAGCCATAAATGGAGATAGATTGAGAAATTGTGATTTTTCTTTATTCTCCTTACTGGAGATTATAAAGGCGATTTTGATCCAACCATAAAATACATTGTGTCTCTGGACTGAGAGGATGGAAGTTCAATATATAGCTAGATGTAGAAGGCTACTGTTAACTAGCTAACGTTGCCCATGAAAGGAAGTTAGGCTAGCGAGCAAGCATTTTACCCAGGTAGCCTAGGGCAACAAAAAAATAAAAGCGTGCACTGTATGACAGAGTCATAGACCGTTTCGTCAACATGAAAGAAAGGGGATGGCATTTTTTTTCTACTTCCACAAACACACAGACAAACAGAAATCAGAACCATGAACTTCCACATCATATTTAGCATACGTTGATTGGACTAAATTGCTTTTGGTACCTTTTTGTTGTCACTGTATTATACTAAGCAGAGGGGATTTGATGATGTTGAAATGGTGCTGGAATAGTGGAGGCAGCTCCTGTTTGCTTTGTGACCTGCAGTAAATCTCGGTGGTTCTAAATCAGTAGTTGTTTACTAGTCTGCAAGGCACGTGAACTAACAGGTTATAGAGCAAAACAATCAATGAACACTGGTTACGTTAATAAAATTGACATTGTGTTTTATGTGTATTTACTGTATTCTAATCATGGCTTTTCCTATATAACTACTGCTGTACACGCCTTTTCTATTCATATACTGTATTTAACAGATGCTTTTATCCAGAGCAATTAGGGTTAAGTGCCTTGCTCAAGGACACCTCAACTTTTACCAAGTCGGCTCTGGGATTCGAACCAGCGACCTTTCAGTTACTGGCCCAACACTCATAACCGCTAGACTACCTGCCATTATGTGTACATATATTTCTATTCCGGTCTCTGACATTGCTCATTCTGATATTTCAGAATGTATGATTTTTCTGGATTATGTGTGTATTGTTTTTTCAATATTGTGTATTGCTAAGTATTACTGCACTGTTGGAGCTAGAAACACAAGCATTTCACTGAACCTGTGATAACATCTGCAAATCGGTGTATGCTACCAATAAAAGTTGATTTGATTTGATACATTGGGCATAATGATGATATTGAAAAATACAGTACCTTAAATCTAACCTACTGGGCACTCAATATGCAATTTTTAAACAGTGAATGAAGCCTTTGTCTTAAAAAATACACACTCTGCATTTAATACTGTATCTACTGTATCTAAATCATAAGCAAAAAAAAGTCTGCCTAACAAAGGGTTAAATGGGAAAACCCTCAGTTTCACAACCACTACTATTTGCAGAAGCTATTGGCACATACCTATTGTGTAAAAAGTGCGATATCAATGTCTCTTTCATCCTGAGCCTTTATAAGGAAAGCTGAAGTTGACTTGCTCACACTTTTAGAGACACAGGGCTTATTTTCATCCAAACCATTAGACCTAGCTGTCTGTCTGTTCATAATGAGAGCTGTTGTTGTTCTCCTGCTTGTGGCTGTGGCCAGTGCTAAGGTGTATGACAGATGTGAGCTGGCCAGAGCGCTGAAGGCATCCGGAATGGATGGCTACGCTGGAAACAGCCTGCCCAACTGTGAGTGATAATATACTTGATTGTGGTCTTTGAGGATGTGTGTGTGTGTGCACATGGTTGTATGTTTCTGAGCTCCAAAAATATCTTACCATAGCTAACCTTACACTGAGGATAATCCACCGCGTGACTATATGTCCTCTAAGGGGTTTGCCTGTCAAAATGGGAGTCGAGCTACAATACCCAGGCCACCAACCGCAACACCGACGGCTCCACCGACTATGGCATCTTCCAGATCAACAGCCGCTACTGGTGTGACGACGGACGTACCCCGGGGGCTAAGAACGTCTGTGGTATCCGCTGCAGCCGTGAGTTGCCTGTCTACCGAATGGCATCGCGTACATAGAGCATTACTTTTGACAAGAAATGTGCCGGGTTGAGGGCTTAATGGCTGTGAAAACTGAGGATGAATCAACAACATTGTATTTGCTCCATAATACTAACCTAAATGACAGAATGATAAGAAGGAAGTCTGTACAGAATACAAATATTCTAAAACATGCATCCTGTTTGCAATAAGGCACTAAAGTAATACTACAATGTGGAAAATAATTCACTTTATGCCCTGAATACAAAGCGTTATGTTTGGGGGAAATCCAACACAACACATCACTGAGTAACACTCTTCATATTTTCAAGCATGGTGATGGCAGCATCATGTTATCGGTATGCTTGTCATTGGCAAGGACTAGGGAGTTTTTTAGGATAAAAAGACACAGAATAGAGCTAAACACAGGAAAAAGCCTGAATGAAAATCCTAATCACATCCCTGATTACTTCCCCTTTATTTAGCCTCTGTGTTCATCAGTCCTTAGGTGTTATTGATTGTCTCTCACGTTCAGTACGCTTCCCATGTTTGTTCTTTTGTATCTGTTCCGTATTAAAATCACCTTCTGCACCTGCTTTCCGACTCCCAGCGTATACGTAACACTGGGAGACAAATATACCTTTCAGCAGGACAATAACCTAAAACATAAGGCCAAACATACACCGGAGTTGCTTACCAAGAAGACTCATTTTCCTGAGTGACATAGTTACAGTTTTGACTTAAATCAAACAACAAAATGTGTGTCTTAAATCACACAACAAAAAAACACAATAAAATGTGTAAAAGGTAAAGGGGTATTAATACTTTCTGAAGGCACTATAATGTTGATCTTACATAATTCGGATGTTACATTTGAATACAGTCAAAATGAGAATAAACAGACACTGGGGCTCCCGGTAGGCCTACTTCTCTATTCTAAACCCTGACCCAACTTACCTTTATTGTTTCATTGTACAGTAATCTGCTGTTGTTGTTGTTGTTTTTCTAAGCTTTTGGTTCCTCCTGTTTCCCGTACGGTACTATGACTAAAGGTTTCCCTTCCTCTTACTTCTGACAGAGCTGCTAACTGCTGACCTCACAGTGGCGATCCGTTGTGCCAAGCGTGTGGTGTTGGACCCGAACGGAATCGGGGCATGGTAAGGTGGCAGGTTTCCCTGAAAGTACTATGTTACAAAAACATTTAAGTTACAAAATAATTAGCCATACTTTATGTTACCTGTAGCCCAATATCACTCTACAAGGCTATGTATAAATGGGATAACCTGTAACAAATTAGCTCTCACCTTTTAGAATAATTTAAATGGTAAGAACTGCCTGTACATGGTAATTATCTAACTTAAATATTCCCTTAAAATGACCCTGAAATAATGCCTACGTAATGTAATCCGTTTCCAAGTCTTCTATCATCCTTCAATTCCACATTATGTTCTGTTGTCTAATATCTGAAATGTATTGTCTATATATCAAATACCAACATGATGGTGTGTGTACATTTTAGGGTGGCTTGGCGCCTTCACTGTCAGAATCAGGACCTGAGGTCCTACGTGGCTGGCTGCGGGGTCTAAGACCATACTGGAGCAGCTGAACACTTCTCAAACCATTCTGAAGCAGACTTAACTAATAGGATGGATCCATTCTGTACTATCCATCAGCATATGCAGCTTTAACTAGTAAACTTTCACATATTGATACATTTTAGATTTAAGCAATAAGGGCCAAGGGGGTGTGGTATATGGCCAATATACCACGGCTAAAGGCTGTTCTTATGCACGACGCAACGCTGATTGCCTGGATACAGCCCTTAGTCATGGCATATTGGCCATATACCACAAACCCCCGAGGTGCCTTATTGCTGTTATAAACTGCTTACCGACGTAATTAGAGAAGTACAAATAAATGTTTTGTCATACCTGTGGTATACCACGGCGTTCAGCCAAATCACCATTCAGGGTTCGAACCACCCAGTTTATAATACAGAGTAAATCACTAATAATCCGTTTTTTTTGTGTCAAATGTGTAATCATATATAATGTATAATATTACTTCATGTCAAATCAGTAAACAGCTCAACATGCTTACCCATAAAAATAAAACAAGTTCATGTTTTATTTGTTGTTGGTGTTGTGTAGCAATGATAGATGATAGAATTGTCTTATTATAGTCAAACTGTCATGTCATTTATTATGTATTTATTATTCAGCCAACATCATCATCTCTGAAATGGTGCAGTGCTGTATCACTAAGGAAGCTAACAGTATCAAAACATACAACAAGCCCATAGCAACAATTCAAAATCCTCCAGACAACTCCATCCATATCATGTGTTTACAAATGCGTATAAAATGCATAATGCCAGAAACTCATTCAATTACCAAATACTTGCAGACTGTTCAGTGAGAATCTGGAGAAATTGTTGAAAAAGCATAGCAGCAGATGAATTCTACAATTAAATTATTTCAAAATGTGAATGAATCTGTGAAAAACATTATATTTTTCTTTTCCAACATACTCTACAATACTCCAAGGTCTATTTAAAATAACAAATATCCCCCCCCAATTTAAAAAAAATAAAGACTATGGACATCTTCAAAGTACACTGTTAGTTAAAGAGTAGTTTTCCCAAAGTGCCGGTAATCATTTTTCTGAAGTGAACATACTGTAAATGCCTTGAACAGCTGGTCGTCCAACAAGGGTAAGACTAGTCCCAGATCTGTGTGTTTGTCGTCTTGCATGATATTGTAAACAGACTGACACTCAGGGTAGAGTAAAGCGACCTGAAGTTAAACTGCATTGAAATACTTAAATTCCCATTCAATTTTCAGCTTTACATGGAATCCTTCAAGGGAACGTCAAACACAACCAATATTAAAGGGATAGGTCACTCAAGAAATGTTTTAATATTTTGATCATAAGTTCACTGTTAAAACAATCTCCCCAAAATTCCATTGTGCATGTCAGTAGTCAAGTTTTCAGTACAGATACCCCCTGCAGCCAGGGAGTTCTCAATACACGTCTCCATCGCCTTGGTCTCCGGACCTGACAGGGAATAAAGCCGCCCAGTTATAGAGCCTTTGCGGAGGAAGCGAGGTGGCACGGAACTGTGATGATGATGATGATGATATGTTTTGCATCATAACAAGTTTTTGAGTAAAGCGATCCTTTAACATGCTTTTGGTTAAACCAAACCAGAAGCTAGAACAGTAAAGGTTGTTTGCGATGCGAGGAGTATCCATCGAGCTCACATTCTGGTCTCCTCTGGTGGTCGATTCATGTAGTCCTGAACGGCCTGATGGTATGGTAGCCATTTGGGAGTCCAAATCACCAACAAACTAACATGGTCCAAGCACACCAAGACAGTCGTGAAGAGAGCATAACAAAACCCATTCCCTATTTTCTTAAACTGCATTGTTGGTTAAGGATGTATTTTCCAAGCTTAAAATGATAAACATTTCTGCAGTGCTCAAAACAACTGTTAGCTCGGAACTGGGAAATCTGACTTCAGGGAGTTCAAGACCACTGGATCTCTGAAAACAACTAGCTCTGACTGGGGAAAAAAATATTTTGAAAGGTCATCCAACTCGGAATTGTAAGTCGGGAACTCGGGCCTCTTTCTAGAGCTACGACTTGAAGATCACTAACGTCATCATGATTTGACCTTGTTTTTTTCCAGGTCTTGAAAGCACCATTACATCCAGAAAATGCCAGACTTTGATGACAACGTTTGAGGACAAAATTTGCCCACAAAGGACCGCCACGCCACCTTCCTGTCATGTGAGCACAGCACAATAATGTGAGTCCAAAAATGTATTGTATGCTGCTGCATTAATAATGTCATATGCCAGGGAGATGGGTATACTCTAGATAAGAAAGTAAAACTAAGTGTATGTTGTGTAGTAAAGTGTTAGAAGCCCATGTGCCTCACCCTAATAATTTGGTCTATTTTCACCTCTTAATTTCACTCCTACTGTTCTGACTTGGTGGTGCACATGTAGTCTATAACCTGTTTTAGAGAAATGTAATCATAGAATATTGTAAGGGCTTTCATCATCTTTCATTCATATGCCCTCATTATTTGTCCTGCGGTTCTGACTTGGTGTATAGGGAGAACACTGTAAGAACGACCCATGTTCTGAATTCTGTCGCTGTAAATTTCAAAAAGACTGAACAAATACCTATATTGACTACGTCCGTCGTCGCTCGCTCATTAATGTCTTACTCGAAATTATGGATTGCCTTTTATCCACTTGTCGTCCCCTTATCCCATAGTTTATACATTGCAATTGTCAGTAGAAACCAAGTCAGCCATATCAGCCATGTTTTTTTTAAAGACAGTAAATGAGGCTGAATGAACTGTTTTGCTGCCAGACAAGGCTCCGCTGATAGCGTGGTGTAGCAGTGGAAAGGTGTTGGGACTGCTGTTGGGACAGCTTTATGTAGGCCCTAACAGTTTGTGGGCACCGTTTGTCATTGTTATAGTGCAATTAATATATTGTTTAGTGTTGTGTAGTTGCTTTGCTGGCATGCATCCCCCAATTTTTTGTTTTGTTTGACCCACCAAGACTAAAATCTACACTGATAAGGACACTCACAGATATGACAGTCCCAAAATTTCATGACATGTGATTTAGATACAGCATTAAATGCTAGTGGTAAAATATATTTTATATTTGAGATTCTTCAAAGTAGCCTCCCTTTGCCTTGATGGCAGCTTTGCACACTCTTGGCATTCTCTCATCCAGCTGCATTTCAATTAACAGGTGTGGCTTGTTAAAAGTACATTTGTGGAATTTCTTTCCTTCTTAATGTGTTTGAGACAATTAGTTGTGTTGTGACAAGGTATAGGTGGTATACAGAAGATAGCCCTATTTGGTTAAAGACCAAGTCCATATTATGTCAAGAACAGCTCAAATAAGCAAAGAGAAACGACAGTCCATCATTACTTTAAGACATGAAGGTCAGCCAACTCTGAAAAGTTTCTTCAAGTTTAGTCACAAAAACCATCAAGCGCTATGATGAAACTGGCTCTGATGAGGACCGCCACAGGAAAGGAAGTCCCAGAGTTACCTCTGCTGCAGAGGATAAGTTCATTAGAGTTACCAGTTTCAGATTGCAGCCCAAATAAGTTCAAGTAACAGATACATCTCAAAATCAACTATTCAGAGAATCAGGCCTACATGGTTGAATTTCTGCAAAGAAATCATTACTAAAGGACATCAATAAGAAGAAGATACTTGCTTGGGCCAAGAAACACGAGCGATGGACATTAGACCGGTGGAAATCTGTTCTTTGATCTGATGAGTCCAAATTTGAGATTTTTGGTTCCCCCCACTGTGTTTTCGTGAGACGCAGAGTAGGTGAACAGATGATCTCCACATGTGTGGTTCCCACCGAGAAGCATGGAGCGGGAGGTGTGATGGTGTGAGGGTGCTTTGCTGGTGACACTGTCTGTGATTTATTTAGAATTCAAGGCACACTTAACCAGCATCGCTAGCACAGCATTCCGCAGCGATACGCCATCCCATCTGGGTTGCTCTGAGTGGAACTAAAATTTGTTTTTCAATAGGACAAGGACACAAAACACACCTCCAGGCTGTGTGAGGGCTATTTGACCAAGAAGGAGAGTGATCAAATCAAATTGTATTTGTCACATGCGCCGAAAATAACAGGTATAATATTACAGTGAAATGCTTACTTACAAGCCCTTAAACCCAGACTTGAGACCACATAGCCACTCCACTGAATAGCAGGCTAGTGATTGCTTTGCAATGCTTGTAGTTAGCCGATGATTCCTTTCAAACCATTTATTGTTGAATTTGCAATTTCCAACTTGTTGTGTAATGTTTATGTCCAATGGCCGATGAGCACGATACATTTTATCTATAATTTTTCTTAATTGTTTCTCTTCATATGACATTGATTAAAAAACGATTTGCCAGTAGATTGTCGACTTGATTCATGATTATGACTTTTTGAAAGTATAATGTCCAATCAAAGCTGACGTGATTTGACGTCATTTTATCTGTGGCCTTTAGCCTTCTTGGATAGGCACTTCTAATGTAACTCTATGGCAGCACCCAAGGGGCTTTACATTTTTAAGCTCTACCCTTAGATTTGGCCATAATGTAGTTTCGCCATGAGTGACAGAACGCTGAGCCAATCACGGCACAACTAGAGAACATTACCAACCCCTATGCTCCGTATTTTCCGCTGGCTTCCCCACCACCACAGAAAGCTCTGAGCTAGGCTGAGAGCTAGGCTGTTATGTGACAAGTATTAATGTCAAAATAACATGCAAAACAGGAAAACCCACCATTTTATTGCTAAAATTTGGGGCTTAAAATCATAGGTTGCCACTGGTCCTTATATGGACACACAGTCCTAACAAAAACAATATGTCCTCTATGTCGCGATCGTCTAAGGTGGAAACAGCGGACCAAAGCGCAGGGTTGTGAGCGTACATACTTCTTTATTATAAGATGTCGCCAACAAAACAATAAACATCAAAACGAAAACATGACACCAATGTAGTGCTCACAGGCAACTATACATGGACAACAACCCACAAATACAGGTGGGGAAAAGGCTACCTAAGTATGGTTCTCAATCAGAGACAACGATAGACCCGGCCAAACACACAGAAATACAAATCATAGAAAAAGGAACATAGAATGCCCACCCAAATCACACCCTGACCAAAACAAAATAGAGACATATAAAGCTCTCTCTACGGTCAGGGCGTGACACTCTAAGTAAGTAAGCAAGCAACCACAAAGCAAAATAAGCCTGCCTAACAAAGGGTTAAATGATAAAACTAAGTTTCACAACCACTGTTATTTGCAGAAGGTGTTGGCAGTGGTTCATTTGAACCGGATCCTGCTGGGTCATGATCCGGCACCTCTCAGATTTTGTGTGTGTGTGAGAGTGAGTGAGTGAGTGAGTGAGTCTTGTCAGGTCTTACCAGCGTTCTTTCCTATCTTTCTGTGTCTCAAGTTCTGTTTCCTAGTTTTTTGTCAATTACACCGCTACCAGCGTTTCTCCCCAATCTACCCTGACTTCTCAGGAAACCTGGTGTTTCTCTCCCAGTGTTCTCTCATCTTTGAGCTGCAGCCCTCTTTATTTCCCTCGGATCGCTCGAGGATAGCGTACGTGGCAACGCTGATGTCCGGGAGGGCTTTTGCCTGGGCTATGGTGGTTTTGGTACAACAATCCAACGTTTGCCTCAGATTGGAGGAGTTCGTGGCGGAGGTATGGAAAGTGTTCGATTCTCCGTTGTCCGGGAGAGGCGGCTCATAAGCTGCTCCAACTACTTCAGGATTCCGGTAGTGTGGCAGACTATATGGAGGATTTTTCCACATTGGCGACTGAGAGTGCCTGGAAACCAGAAGCCCTGTTCAACGCCTTCCTTCACGGGTTATTGGAGGTGATGAACCTCTCTAAGGAGTGTGGGACAGTAGCGTCCCACCTGGCCAACATCCAGTGAAATTGCTGAACGCCAAATTCAGAAAACAGAAATACTCATTATATAAATTCATAAAACATGTGTTCAATAATCAATAATATTTCAAACGGACAAAGCTTAGTCAATATAAAAGGAAAACAAGAAAGGTGCACTCTCGGTTGCGCGCATGAAAAACCTCTGGGACACTGCAGTGTCCACTCATTTAGAGTGGTCTTACTCCCTCATTTTTCAGAATACAAGCCTGAAACAATTTCTAAAGACTGTTGACATCTAGTGGAAGCCATAGGAAGTGCAATTTGAGTCCTAAGTCAATGGAATCTGTATAGGCAGTCAATGGAAAACTACAAACATAAAAAAATCCCACTTCCTGGATGGATTTTTCTCAGGTTTTCACCTGCCATATCAGTTCTGTTATACTCACAGACATTATTTAACATAAATCAACTTTAGAGTGTTTTCTATCCAAATCTACCAATTATGTGCATATCCTAGCTTCTGGGCCTGAGTAACAGGCAGTTTACTTTGGGAACGCTCTTCATCCAGAGGTGAAAATAGTGCCCCCTACCCTAATGAAGTTAAAGACGAGCTCGCAGCCCGGGAGCTGCCCCTGGACCTCGACTCCTTCATTTCCTTGACCAGCCAGATCGATGAGTGGCTATGGGAACATAGGAGGGAGAGGGAGTCTGGTCCCTGTCACTGGTGCTCATCCTCGATTTCCACCTTGCCTCCGAAGAATCCCGGGGAATCACAGAAGTCCACATTTCCGAGTGGATCCGAGTTGTCTTCTCTGGAGGCCATGCAACTGGGTAGGGCTAGATTGTCTCCTGCTGAGTGCTCACGCAGACTTAACACCCAGAGGTGTCTGTATTGTGGAGCTATGGGACATTTTTTATCTACCTGCCCGTTAAGGAACCAAGCTCATTAAGGAGGTACTGGTACAAGTACGCTGTTTAGCCGTACAGGAAGTTTCCCGTCTTCCATTTCTCGTACCCCTCTCCATGCTACCCTGTTGTGGGGTGACCGGTCCAAATCTCTCCGGGTGCACATTGAGTTTGGAGCTGACAAGAACTTTATGGACGCTACCCTGGTGTCAAAGCTGGGAATCCCCACAAAACCCCTCTCCATTCCCATGGATGTCAGAGCGTTGGATGGGCGCTTTATGAGCAAAGTCACCCACACCACGTGTCCCATTAACCTGAGAGTGTCAGGTAATCACAGTGAGTTTATGCAGTTCCTGCCTATCGAATCCCCTCATGCACCCGTGGTTTTGGGGTTTTCCTTGCTCCAGAAGCACAATCCCCTACTCAACTGGGCTACTGGTTCTAACCTGGGTTTTACCATGGGCATTGCCAGAAGTCGGAGCTGCCTGCCCCGTGACGTCTTCCTGTGGGCTTGGGAAAATCCCCGGATCTCTCTTCTGTTCCCGCGGAGTACCAGGACCTCCAGGAGGTTTTCAGCAAGGCCCGTGCCATCTCGCTTCCTCCGCATCGGCTCTATGACTGGGCGGCTTTATTCCCTGTCAGGTCCGGAGACCAAGGCGATGGAGACGTGTATTGAGGACTCCCTGGCTGCAGTGGGTATCTGTCCTTCTGCCTCCCACACCGGTGCAGGGTTCTTCTTTGTGGAGAAGAAGGTCAAAACCCTGCGTCCATGCATTGACAACCGGGGCCTGAATGGCATCACTGTTAAAAAACGTTACCTGCTTCCACTCATCGCCTTGGCTTTTGAACCTCTCCAGGGGGCTACCATCTTCTCCAAGTTGGACATCCAGAACGCCTACCATCTGGTACGGATCCGGGAAGGGGATGAGTGAAAGACCGTCTTTAACATGGCTAGTGGGAACTACGAATACCTGGTGATGCCGTTCGGACTGACTAACGCTCCTGCTGTGTTCCAGGCCCTGGTAAATTACGTTCTCCGGGACATGTTGAACTGATTCGTATTTGTATACTTTGATGATATCCTTGTGTTTTCCCACTCGGCTCAGGAACATGTCCTCATTGTCAGACAATTCCTCCAGCGTCTTCTGGAGAACCAGCTGTTTGTTAACGTCTTGGTTACATGGGGGCAGTATTGAGTAGCTTGGATGAATAAGGTGCCCAGAGTAGACTGCCTGCTGCTCTGTCCCAGATGCTAATATATGCGTATCATTAGTAGTATTGGATAGAAAACACTGAAGATTCTAAAACTGATGTCTGTGAGTATAACAGAACTCATATGGCAGGTGAAAACCTGAGAGAAATCCAACCAGGAAGTGGGAAATCTGAGGCTTGTAGTTTTTTTAAACTCAGACCCTATTGTAGATACAGTGGTTATGTTGCACTTCCTAAGGCTTCCACTAGATGTCAACCGTCTTTAGAAACTTGTTTGAGGATTCTACTATAAAGGAGGGGCTCATAACAGCTGTTTGAGTCAGTGGTCTTGCAGAGTGCCTTGGGCTCATGACACGCGGTCACGAGAGAGTTAGCTCTCGTTCCATTGCTTTTCTACAGACAATGGAATTCTTCGGTTGGAACATCATTGAAGATTTATGTTAAAAACATCCTAAAGATTGATTCTATACTTAGTTTGGCATGTTTCTACGACTTGTAATATAACTTTTTTAACCTTTCGTCCGACGTTCGGCTGAACCTGAACACACGTTTGGATTTGTTTACCAAATGCCCTAACAAAAGAAGCTATTTGGACATAAATGATGGACATTATCGAACAAATCAGACATTTATGGTGGAACTGGGATTCCTGGGAGTGCATTCTGATGAAGATCATCAAAGGTAAGTGAATATTTATAATACTGTTCTGACTAATGTTGACTACCCAATATGGCGGATATCTTTTTGGCTGCTTTGTTGTCTGAACGCTGTACTCAGATTATTGCATGGTTTGCTTTTTCCGTAAAGTTTTTTTGAAATCTGACACAGCGGTTGCATTTTTGTGCTTTTTGTGACTCCTCTCTTTGGCTGGAAAAATGGCTGGATTTTTCTGTGACTTGGTGGTGACCTAACATAATTGTTTGTGGTCCTTTCGCTGTAAAGTCCTCCTTTTCTATTCATATACTGTATTTAACAGATTCTCTTATCCAGAGCAATTAGAGTTAAGTGCCTTGCTCAAGGGCACCTCGACAGATGTTTTACCAAGTCGGCTCAGGGATTCGAACCAGCGACCTTTCAGTTACTGGCCCAACACTCATAACTGCTAGACTACCTGCCATTATGTGTACATATATTTCTATTCCGGTCTCTGACATTGCTCATTCTGATATTTCAGAATGTATGATTTTTCTGGATTATGTGTGTATTGTTTTTTCAATATTGTGTATTGCTAGGTATTACTGCACTGTTGGAGCTAGAAACACAAGCATTTCACTGAACCTGCAATAACATCTGCAAATCGGTGTATGCTACCAATAAAAGTTGATTTGATTTGATATATTGGGCATAATGATGATATTGAAAAATACAGTACCTTAAATCTAACCTACTGGGCACTCAATATGCCATTTTTAAACAGTGAATGAAGCCTTTGTCTTAAAAAATACACACTCTGCATTTAATACTGTATCTACTGTATCTAAATCATAAGCAAAAAAAAGTCTGCCTAACAAAGGGTTAAATGGGAAAACCCTCAGTTTCACAACCACTACTATTTGCAGAAGCTATTGGCACATTTATATTGTGTAAATAGTGCGATATCAATGTCTCTTTCATCCTGAGCCTTTATAAGGAAAGCTGAAGTTGACTTGCTCACACTTTTAGAGACACAGGCCTTCTTTTCACCCAAACCATTAGACCTAGCTGTCTGTCTGTTCATAATGAGAGCTGTTGTTGTTCTCCTGCTTGTGGCTGTGGCCAGTGCTAAGGTGTATGACAGATGTGAGCTGGCCAGAGCGCTGAAGGCATCCGGAATGGATGGCTACGCTGGAAACAGCCTGCCCAACTGTGAGTGATAATATACTTGATTGTGGTCTTTGAGGATGTGTGTGTGCATATGGTTGTATGTTTCTGAGCTCCAAAAATATCTTACCATAGCTAACCTTACACTGAGGATAATCCACCGCGTGACTATATGTCCTCTAAGGGGTCTGCCTGTCTAAATGGGAGTCGAGCTACAATACCCAGGCCACCAACCGCAACACGGACGGCTCCACCGACTATGGCATCTTCCAGATCAACAGCCGCTACTGGTGTGACGACGGACGTACCCCGGGGGCTAAGAACGTCTGTGGTATCCGCTGCAACCGTGAGTAGCCTGTCTACCGAATGGCATCGCCTACATAGAGCATTACTTTTGACAAGAAATGTGCCGGGTTGAGGGCTATTGGCAGTGTACCCCTTGACTTATTCCACTTATTTAGTTGTGTTACAGCCTGACATTTAAATGGATTAAATAGAGATTTAGTGTCACTGGCCTACACACAATATCCCATAATGTCAAAGTGTAGTTATGTTTTAAGACATGTTTACAAATTCTGGAGTGCAAATGTGCTTAACAAGTCACATAAGTTGTGTGCAATAATTGTGTTTAACATGATTTTAGAATAACTACCTCATCTCTGTACCCCCCACACATACAATTTTATCTGTAAGGTCCTTCAGTTGACCAGCGAATTTCAAATACAGATTCAACCACAAACACCAGGAAGGTTTTCCAATGCCTCGCAAAGAAGGGCATCTAATGGTAGATGGTTAAAAAAAATTAAAAAAAGCACACATGGATTATCCCTTTGAACATGGGGAAGTTATTAATTATACGTTGGATTGTGTATCAATACACCCATTCACTACAAAGATACAGGCGTCCTTCCTAACTCAGTTGCCAGAGAGGAAGGAAATCGCTCAGTGAGTCCAATGGTGACTTTAAAAAGTTACAGAGTTTAATGGCTGTGAAAACTGAGGATGAATCAACAACATTATAGTTGCTCCACAATACAAACCTAAATGACAGAATGAAAAGAAGGAAGTCTGTACAGAATCCAAATATTCTAAAACATGCATCCTGTTTGCAATAAGGCACTAAAGTAATACTACAATGTGGAAAATAATTCACTTCATGCCCTGAATACAAAGCATTATGTTTGGGGGAAATCCAACACAACACATCACTGAGTAACACTCTTCATATTTTCAAGCATGGTGATGGCAGCATCATGTTATGGGTATGCTTGTCATTGGCAAGGACTAGGGAGTTTTTTAGGATAAAAAGAAACAGAAAAGAGCTAAACACAGGAAAAAGCCTGAAGGAAAATCCTAATCACATCCCTGATTACTTCCACTTTATTTAGCCTCTGTGTTCATCAGTCCTTAGGTGTTATTGATTGTCTCTCACGTTCAGTACACTTCCCATGTTTGTTCTTTTGAATCTGTTTCGTATTAAACTCACCTTCTGCACCTGCTTTCCGACTCCCAGCGTTTACGTAACACTGGGAGACAAATATACCTTTCAGCAGGACAATAACCTAAAACACAAGGCCAAATATACACCGGAGTTGCTTACCAAGAAGACTCATTTTCCTGAGTGACATAGTTACAGTTTTGACTTAAATCAAACAACAATATGTGTGTCTTAAATCACACAACAAAAAAACACAACAAAATGTGTAAAAGGTAAAGGGGTATTAATACTTTCTGAAGGCACTATAATGTTGATCTTACATAATTCGGATGTTACATTTGAATACAGTCAAAATGAGAATAAACAGACACTGGGGCTCCCGGTAGGCCTACTTCTCTATTCTAAACCCTGACCCAACTTACCTTTATTGTTTCATTGTACAGTAATCTGCTGTTGTTGTTGTTGTTTTTCTAAGCTTTTGGTTCCTCCTGTTTCCCGTACGGTACTATGACTAAAGGTTTCCCTTCCTCTTACTTCTGACAGAGCTGCTAACTGATGACCTCACAGTGGCGATCCGTTGTGCCAAGCGTGTGGTGTCTGACCCGAACGGAATCGGGGCATGGTAAGGTGGCAGGTTTCCCTGAAAGTACTATGTTACAAAAACATTTAAGTTACAAAATAATTAGCCATACTTTATGTTACCTGTAGCCCAATATCACTCTACAAGGAAGGCTATGTATAAATGGGATAACCTGTAACAAATTAGCTCTCACCTTTTAGAAGAATTTAAATGGTAAGAACTGCCTGTACATGGTAATTATCTAACTTAAATATTCCCTTAAAATGACCCTGAATTAATGCCTACGTAATGTAATCCGTTTCCAAGTCTTCTATCATCCTTCAATTCCACATTATGTTCTGTTGTCTAATATCTGAAATGTATTGTCTATATATCAAATACCAACATGATGGTGTGTGTACATTTTAGGGTGGCTTGGCGCCTTCACTGTCAGAATCAGGACCTGAGGTCCTACGTGGCTGGCTGCGGGGTCTAAGACCATACTGGAGCAGCTGAACACTTCTCAAACCATTCTGAAGCAGACTTAACTAATAGGATGGATCCACTCTGTACTATCCATCAGCATCTGCAGCTTTAACTAGTAAACTTTCACATATTGATACATTTTAGATTTAAGCAATAAGGGCCTAGGGGGTGTGGTATCTGGCCAATATACCACGGCTAAAGGCTGTTCTTATGCACGACGCAACGCTGATTGCCTGGATACAGCCCTTAGTCATGGTATATTGGCCATATACCACAAACCCCCGAGGTGCCTTATTGCTGTTATAAACTGGTTACCGACGTAATTAGAGAAGTAAAAATAAATGTTTCGTCATACCTGTGGTATACCACGGCTTTCAGCCAATCACCATTCAGGGGTCGAACCACCCAGTTTATAATACAAAGTAAATCACTAATAATCCGTTTTTTTGTGTCAAATGTGTAATTATATATAATGTATAATATTACTTCATGTCAAATCAGTAAACAGCTCAACATGCTTACCCATAAAAATAAAACAAGTTCATGTTTTATTTGTTGTTGGTGTTGTGTAGTTGAAATTGTTGAAAAAGCATAGCAGCAGATGAATTCTACAATTTAATTACTTCAAAATGTGAATGAATCTGTGAAAAACATTATATTTTTATTTTCCAACATACTCTACAATACTCCAAGGTCTATTTAAAGTAACAAATATTTTCCCCCCAATTAAAAAAAAATAAAGACTATGGACATCTTCCAAGTACACTGTTAGTTAAAGAGTAGTTTTCCCAAAGTGCCAGTAATAATTTTTCTGAAGTCAACATAATGTAAATGCCTTGAACAGCTGGTCGTCCAACAAGGGTAAGACTGGTCCCAGATCTGTGTGTTTGTCGTCTTGCATGATAATGTAAACAGACTGACACTCAGGGTAGAGTAAAGCGACCTGAAGTTAAACTGCATTGAAATACTTAAATTCCCATTACATTTTCAGCTTTACATGGAATCCTTCAAGGGAACGTCAAACACAACCAATATTAAAGGGATAGGTCACTCAATAAATATTTTAGTATTTTGATCATAAGTTCACTGTTAAAACAATCTCCCCAAAATTCCATTATGCATGTCAGTAGTCAAGTTTTCAGTACAGATACCCCCTGCAGCCAGGGAGTTCTCAATACACGTCTCCATCGCCTTGGTCTCCGGACCTGACAGGGAATAAAGCCGCCCAGTTATAGAGCCGATGCGGAGGAAGCGAGGTGGCACGGAACTGTGATGATGATGATGATGATGATTATATGTTTTGCATCATAACAAGTTTTTGAGTAAATTGATCCTTTAACATGCTTTTGGTTAAACCAAACCAGAAGCTAGAACAGTAAAGGTTGTTTGCGATGCGAGGAGTATCCATCGAGCTCACATTCTGGTCTCCTCTGGTGGTCGATTCATGTAGTCCTGAACGGCCTGATGGTATGGTAGCCATTTTTTTGCGGATGCTTTTATAGACAAGATCCGTCTGTCTGCAGTACGTTTCAAAGTAACAAGTTTATTACAAAAACTGGGGGACAGGCAACGACAGGTCAAGGTCAGTAATCCAGAGCATAGCCTGAAAGGTACAGGATGGCAGGCGGGCTCAGGGTCAGGGCAGGCACAGGTCAGTAATCCATGGTGATGTGACAAGGTACAGAACGGCAGGCAGGCTCGGGGTCAGGGCAGGCAGAATGGTCAAAACCAGGAAAGCTAGAAAAGAAGAACTAGAAAACGAAAGGAGCAAGGGGAAAAACGCTGGTAGGCTTGACCAAACAAAATGAACCGGCAACAGACAAACAGAGAACACGGGTATAAATACACTGTGGATAATGAGGAATATGGGCAACACCTGGAGGGGGGAGACAAGCACAAAGACAGGTGAACCAGATCAAGGTGTGACAGTATCAGCGTTGCCCATCTGGATTTTGGTATTTTCTCCCATACTTCCTAGCAGATTTTTATCAGCTCTGTTAAATTAGATGGGGAGCGGCAGTGAACAGCAATCTTCAAGTTTTTTCACAGATTTTCTAGGGGATACAAGTCTGGGCTTTGGCTGGGCCACTCAAGGACATTCACAGTCTTGTTCTGAAGCCATTCCATCGTTGCTTTGGCTGTATGCTTGGGGTCCTGTTGGAATGTAAATCTTTGCCCCCCGCCTAAGGTCGTTTGCACTCTGAAGCAGGTTCTCATCAAGGACTTTTATTTATTTGGCTCCATTCATTGTTCCCGCTATCTTTACCAGTCTCCCTGTCCCTGCCACTGAAAAGCATCCCCATAGCATGATGCTACCACCACCATGCTTCACGGTAGGGATGGTGTTAGATGGGTGATGAGCTGTGCCTGGTTTTCTCCAGACATAGCTCTTTGCATTCAGGCCAAAGTGTAACATATTTGTCTCATCAGACCACCAAATCACGTGCCTTTTTGCTATCTCCAGGCGTGCTGCCACGTGCTTTTTTCTGGCCACTCTTCCATTTGGCCACTCTCCCATAAAGTCTAAGTTGGTGGATGTGCTGTAGAGACTGTTGTCCTTCTGGCAGGTTCTCCCATCTCAGCCAAAGAACTCTGTAGTTCTATCAGAGTAGTCATTGGTTTCTTGGTCACCTCCCCAACCAAGGTCCTTTTTGCCTGTCATAGCAAAGGGATGTAAATACTTATGTAAATGAGATGTGTGCAAAACTTTCAAAAAATATATTTTCACTTTGCCATTATGGCATATTGTGTGTGAATGGGAGCCATTTTGAATTCAGGCAGTGGAGTGTATTCATAATTAGATGCCAATGGAAGCCAGCTGTTGCCATACCAGGCGGTGATGCAACCGGTCAGGATGCTCTCAATGGTGCAGCTGTAGAAAGTTTTGAGGATCTGGGGACCCATAACAAATATTTTCAGTCTCTTGTTGTGTTGTTCTCCGGTGGCTAGCTAGTAAAAATGGCCCCTTTCCTAAATTAGCCATAGATGGAGATAGGAATTTGGACTTGTGGTTTTACTTAATTCTCCTTACTGGAGATTATAAAGGTGATTTTGATCCAACAATAAAATACATTGTGCCTCTGGACTGAGAGGATGGAAGTTGAATATGTAGCTAGATGTAGAAGGCTAATGTTAACTAGCTAATGTTTCCCATGAAAGGAAGTTAGGCTAGCGAGCAAGCATTTTCCCATGTTTACTACAGTATGTATTGTTGACTGCACAGTAGCCTAATAAACAAATAAACACATTTTGTTTATAAAATAATGATAAAATACTCTTTCAAAATGCACATGTTGTTTTAGCTATGGATCCATAACAAATTACAATGCGAATAAATATCACTGCTTTACAGAAATATTGGAAAAAGTTGTCTAATGAAGGCGAACAATTTAGAATCCTCAAATCCTGTAGCCTACTCCCGATCGGCACGTTGAACAGCGCCATATTTTCCATTCCATATACTATGTTATTACAAAAAAGGTTTTAAATTCTCTGGTAATGCCAATACGGAATACAATCAAATGCTTCTCAAAGATGCCCTCTGGTGGTCAAACTAGCAAATAACTTGCAGTAACAGAAAAAATGCCTGACAATTAAATGACGTGCCACAGAATGCTGCTCATCACTAAGCTAAGGATCCTGGGGCTAAACACCTCCCTCTGCAACTGGATCCTGGACTTCCTCACAGGCTGCCCCAGGTGGTAAGGGTAGGTAACAACACACCCGCCACGCTGATCCTCAACACGGGGGCCCCTCAGGGGTGCGTGCTCAGTCCCTTCTTGTACCCCCTGTTCACTCATGACTGCACGACCAGGCACGACTCCAACACATCATTAAGTTTGCTGACGACACAACAGTGGTAGGCCTGATTACCGACAACGATGAGACAGCCTATAGGGAGAAGATCAGAGACCTGACCGTATGGTGCAAGGACAACAACCTCTCCCTCAACGTGATCAAGACAAAGGAGATGACTGTGGACTACAGGAAAAGGAGGACCGAGCACACCCCCATTCTCATCGACGGGGCTGTAGTGGAGCAGGATGAGAGATTCAAGTTCCTTGGAGTCCACATCACCAACAAACTAACATGGTCCAAGTACACCAAGACAGTCGTGAAGAGGGCATGACAAAACCCATTCCCTATTTTCTTAAACTGCATTGTTGGTTAAAGATGTATTTTCCAAGCTTAAAATGATAAACATTTCTGCAGTGCTCAAAACAACTGTTAGCTCGGAACTGGGAAATCTGACTTCAGGGAGTTCAAGACCACTGGATCTCTGAAAACAACTAGCTCTGACTGGGAAAAAAACACGTTTTGAAAGGTCATCCAACTCGGAATTGTAAGTCGGGAACTCGGGCCTCTTTCTAGAGCTACGACTTGAAGATCACTAAAGTCATCATGATTTGACCTTGTTTTTTTCCAGGTCTTGAAAGCACCATACATCCAGAAAATGCCAGACTTTGATGACAAAGTTTGAGGACAAAATTTGCCCACAAAGGACCGCCACGCCACCTTCCTGTCATGTGAGCACAGCACAATAATGTGAGTCCAAAAATGTATTGTATGCTGCTGCATTAATAATGTAATATGCCAGGGAGATGGGTATACTGTAGCTAAGAAAGTAAAACTAAGTGTATGTTGTGTAGTAAAGTGTTAGTAGCCCATGTGCCTCACCCTAATAATTTGGTCTATTTTCACCTCTTAATTTCACTCCTACTGTTCTGACTTGGTGGTGCACATGTAGTCTATAACCTGTTTTAGAGAAATGTAATCATAGAATATTGTAAGGGCTTTCATCATCTGTTTATATGCCCTCATTATTTGTCCTGCGGTTCTGACTTGGTGTATAGGGAGAATACTGTAAGAACGACCCATGTTCTGAATTCTGTCGCTGTAAATTTCAAAAAGGCTGAACAAATACCTATATTGACTACGTCCGTCGTCGCTCGCTCATTAATGTCTTACTCGAAATTACGAATTACCTTTTATCCACTTGTCGTCCCCTTATCCCATAGTTTATACATTGCAATTGTCAGTAGAAACCAAGTCAGCCATATCAGCCATGTTTTTTTTAAAGACAGTAAATGAGGCTGAATGAACTGTTTCGCTGCCAGACAAGGCTCCGCTGATAGCGTGGTGTAGCAGTGGAAAGGTGTTGGGACTGCTGTTGGGACAGCTTTATGTAGGCCCTAACAGTTTGTGGGCACCGTTTGTCATTGTTATAGTGCAATTAATATATTGTTTAGTGTTGTGTAGTTGCTTTGCTTGCATGCATCCCCCAATTTTTTTGTTTGTTTGACCCACCAAGACTAAAATCTCCACTGATAAGGACACTCACAGATATGACAGTCCCAAAATATCATGACATGTGATTTAGATACAGCATTAAATGCTAGTGGTAAAATATATTTTATATTTGAGATTCTTCAAAGTAGCCTCCCTTTGCCTTGATGGCAGCTTTGCACACTCTTGGCATTCTCTCATCCAGCTGCATTTCAATTAACAGGTGTGGCTTGTTAAAAGTACATTTGTGGAATTTCTTTCCTTCTTAATGTGTTTGAGCCAATTAGTTGTGTTGTGACAAGGTATAGGTGGTATACAGAAGATAGCCCTATTTGGTTAAAGACCAAGTCCATATTATGTAAAGAACAGCTCAAATAAGCAAAGAGAAACGACAGTCCATCATTACTTTAAGACATGAAGGTCAGCCAACTCTGAAAAGTTTCTTCAAGTTTAGTCACAAAAACCATCAAGCGCTATGATGAAACTGGCTCTTATGAGGACCGCCACAGGAAAGGAAGTCCCAGAGTTACCTCTGCTGCAGAGGATAATTTCATTAGAGTTACCAGTTTCAGATTGCAGCCCAAATAAATTAAAGTAACAGATACATCTCAAAATCAACTATTCAGAGAATCAGGCCTACATGGTTGAATTTCTGCAAAGAAATCATTACTAAAGGACATCAATAAGAAGATACTTGCTTGGGCCAAGAAACACGAGCGATGGACATTAGACCGGTGGAAATCTGTTCTTTGATCTGATGAGTCCAAATTTGAGATTTTTGGTTCCCCCCACTGTGTTTTTGTGAGACGCAGAGTAGGTGAACAGATGATCTCCACATGTGTGGTTCCCACCGAGAAGCATGGAGGGGGAGGTGTGATGGTGTGAGGGTGCTTTGCTGGTGACACTGTCTGTGATTTATTTAGAATTCAAGGCACACTTAACCAGCATCGCTAGCACAGCATTCCGCAGCGATACGCCATCCCATCTGGGTTGCTCTGAGTGGAACTAAAATTTGTTTTTCAACAGGAAAAGGACACAAAACACACCTCCAGGCTGTGTGAGGGCTATTTGACCAAGAAGGAGTGATCAAATCAAATTGTATTTGTCACATGCGCCGAAAATAACAGGTATAATATTACAGTGAAATGCTTACTTACAAGCCCTTAAACCCAGACTTGAGACCACACAGCCACTCCACTGAATAGCAGGCTAGTGATTGCTTTGCAATGCTTGTAGTTAGCCGCTGATTCCTTTCAAACCATTTATTGTTGAATTTGCAATTTCCAACTTGTTGTGTAATGTTTATGTCCAATGGCCGATGAGCACGATACATTTTATCTATAATTTTTCTTAATTGTTTCTCTTCATATGACATTGATTAAAAACGATTTGCCAGTAGATTGTCGACTTGATTCATGATTATGACTTTTTGAAAGTATAATGTCCAATCAAAGCTGACGTGATTTGACGTGATTTTATCTGTGGCCAATGACCTTTAGCCTTCTTGGATAGGCACTTCTAATGTAACTCTATGGCAGCACCCAAGGGGCTTTACATTTTTAAGCTCTACCCTTAGATTTGGCCATGATGTAGTTTCGCCATGAGTGACAGAACGCTGAGCCAATCACGGCACAACTAGAGAACATTACCAACCCCTGCGCTCCGTATTTTCCGCCGGCTTCCCCACCACCACAGAAAGCTCTGAGCTAGGCTGATAGCTAGGCTGTTATGTGACAAGTATTAATGTCAAAATAACATGCAAAACAGGAAAACCCACCATTTTTTTTGCTAAAATTTGGGGCTTAAAATCATAGGTTGCCACTGGTCCTTATTTGGACACACAGTCCTAACAAAAACAATACGTCCTCTATGTCGCGATCGTCTAAGGTGGAAACAGCGGACCAAAGCGCAGGGTTGTGAGCGTACATACTTCTTTATTATAAGATGTCGCCAACAAAACAATAAACATCAAAACGAAAACATGACACCAATGTGGTGCTCACAGGCAACTATACATGGACAACAACCCACAAATACAGGTGGGGAAAAGGCTACCTAAGTATGGTTCTCAATCAGAGACAACGATAGACAGCTGCCTCTGATTGAGAACCACACCCGGCCAAACACACAGAAATACAAATCATAGAAAAAGGAACATAGAATGCCCACCCAAATCACACCCTGACCAAAACAAAATAGAGACATATAAAGCTCTCTCTACGGTCAGGGCGTTACACTCTAAGTAAGTAAGCAAGCAACCACAAAGCAAAATAAGCCTGCCTAACAAAGGGTTAAATGATAAAACTAAGTTTCACAACCACTGTTATTTGCAGAAGGTGTTGGCAGTGGTTCATTTGAACCGGATCCTGCTGGGTTATGATCCGGCACCTCTCAGATTTTGTGTGTGTGTGAGAGTGAGTGAGTGAGTGAGTGAGTCTTGTCAGGTCTTACCAGCGTTCTTTCCTATCTTTCTGTGTCTCAAGTTCTGTTTCCTAGTTTTTTGTCAATTACACCGCTACCAGCGGCGTTTCTCCCCAATCTACCCCGACTTCTCAGGAAACCTGGTGTTTCTCTCCCAGTGTTCTCTCATCTTTGAGCTGCAGCCCTCTTTATTTCCCTCGGATCGCTCGAGGATAGCGTACGTGGCAACGCTGATGTCCGGGAGGGCTTTTGCCTGGGCTATGGTGGTTTTGGTACAACAATCCAACGTTTGCCTCAGATTGGAGGAGTTCGTGGCGGAGGTATGGAAAGTGTTCGATTCTCCGTTGTCCGGGAGAGGCGGCTCATAAGCTGCTCCAACTACTTCAGGATTCCGGTAGTGTGGCAGACTATATGGAGGATTTTTCCACATTGGCGACTGAGAGTGCCTGGAAACCAGAAGCCCTGTTCAACGCCTTCCTTCACGGGTTATTGGAGGTGATGAACCTCTCTAAGGAGTGTGGGACAGTAGCGTCCCACCTGGCCAACATCCAGTGAAATTGCTGAACGCCAAATTCAGAAAACAGAAATACTCATTATATAAATTCATAAAACATGTGTTCAATAATCAATAATATTTCAAACGGACAAAGCTTAGTCAATATAAAAGGAAAACAAGAAAGGTGCACTCTCGGTTGCGCGCATGAAAAACCTCTGGGACACTGCAGTGTCCACTCATTTAGAGTGGTCTTACTCCCTCATTTTTCAGAATACAAGCCTGAAACAATTTCTAAAGACTGTTGACATCTAGTGGAAGCCATAGGAAGTGCAATTTGAGTCCTAAGTCAATGGAATCTGTATAGGCAGTCAATGGAAAACTACAAACATAAAAAAATCCCACTTCCTGGATGGATTTTTCTCAGGTTTTCACCTGCCATATCAGTTCTGTTATACTCACAGACATTATTTAACATAAATCAACTTTAGAGTGTTTTCTATCCAAATCTACCAATTATGTGCATATCCTAGCTTCTGGGCCTGAGTAACAGGCAGTTTACTTTGGGAACGCTCTTCATCCAGAGGTGAAAATAGTGCCCCCTACCCTAATGAAGTTAAAGACGAGCTCGCAGCCCGGGAGCTGCCCCTGGACCTCGACTCCTTCATTTCCTTGACCAGCCAGATCGATGAGTGGCTATGGGAACATAGGAGGGAGAGGGAGTCTGGTCCCTGTCACTGGTGCTCATCCTCGATTTCCACCTTGCCTCCGAAGAATCCCGGGGAATCACAGAAGTCCACATTTCCGAGTGGATCCGAGTTGTCTTCTCTGGAGGCCATGCAACTGGGTAGGGCTAGATTGTCTCCTGCTGAGTGCTCACGCAGACTTAACACCCAGAGGTGTCTGTATTGTGGAGCTATGGGACATTTTTTATCTACCTGCCCGTTAAGGAACCAAGCTCATTAAGGAGGTACTGGTACAAGTACGCTGTTTAGCCGTACAGGAAGTTTCCCGTCTTCCATTTCTCGTACCCCTCTCCATGCTACCCTGTTGTGGGGTGACCGGTCCAAATCTCTCCGGGTGCACATTGAGTTTGGAGCTGACAAGAACTTTATGGACGCTATCCTGGTGTCAAAGCTGGGAATCCCCACAAAACCCCTCTCCATTCCCATGGATGTCAGAGCGTTGGATGGGCGCTTTATGAGCAAAGTCACCCACACCACGTGTCCCATTAACCTGAGAGTGTCAGGTAATCACAGTGAGTTTATGCAGTTCCTGCCTATCGAATCCCCTCATGCACCCGTGGTTTTGGGGTTTTCCTTGCTCCAGAGGCACAATCCCCTACTCATCTGGGCTACTGGTTCTAACCTGGGTTTTACCATGGGCATTGCCTGAAGTCGGCGCTGCCTGCCCCGTGACGTCTTCCCGTGGGCTTGGGAAAATCCCCGGATCTCTCTTCTGTTCCCGCGAAGTACCAGGACCTCCAGGAGGTTTTCAGCAAGGCCCGTGCCATCTCGCTTCCTCCGCATCGGCTCTATGACTGGCCGGCTTTATTCCCTGTCAGGTCCGGAGACCAAGGCGATGGAGACGTGTATTGAGGACTCCCTGGCTGCAGTGGGTATCTGTCCTTCTGCCTCCCACACCGGTGTAGGGTTCTTCTTTGTGGAGAAGAAGGTCAAAACCCTGCGTCCATGCATTGACAACCGGGGCCTGAATGGCATCACTGTTAAAAACCGTTACCTGCTTCCACTCATCGCCTTAGCTTTTGAACCTCTTCAGGGGGCTACCATCTTCTCCAAGTTGGGCATCCAGAACGCCTACCATCTGGTACGGATCCGGGAAGGGGATGAGTGAAAGATCGTCTTTAACATGGCTAGTGGGAACTACGAATACCTGGTGATGCCGTTCGGACTGACTAACGCTCCTGCTATGTTCCAGGCCCTGGTAAATTACGTTCTCCGGGACATGTTGAACTGATTCGTATTTGTATACTTTGATGATATCCTCGTGTTTTCCCACTCGGCTCAGGAACATGTCCTTTGTCAGACAATTCCTCCAGCGTCTTCTGGAGAACCAGCTGTTTGTTAACGTCTTGGTTACATGGGGGCAGTATTGAGTAGCTTGGATGAATAAGGTGCCCAGAGTAGACTGCCTGCTACTCTGTCCCAGATGCTAATATATGCGTATCATTAGTAGTATTGGATAGAAAACACTGAAGATTCTAAAACTGATGTCTGTGAGTATAACAGAACTCATATGGCAGGTGAAAACCTGAGAGAAATCCAACCAGGAAGTGGGAAATCTGAGGCTTGTAGTTTTTTTAAACTCAGACCCTATTGTAGATACAGTGGGATATTGGTTATGTTGCACTTCCTAAGGCTTCCACTAGATGTCAACCGTCTTTAGAAACTTGTTTGAGGATTCTACTATAAAGGAGGGGCTCATAACAGCTGTTTGAGTCAGTGGTCTTGCAGAGTGCCTTGGGCTCATGACATGCGGTCACGAGAGAGTTAGCTCTCGTTCCATTGCTTTTTTACAGACAATGGAATTCTTCGGTTGGAACATCATTGAAGATTTATGTTAAAAACATCCTAAAGATTGATTCTATACTTAGTTTGGCATGTTTCTACGACCTGTAATATAACTTTTTTAACCTTTCGTCCGACGTTCGGCTGGACCTGAACACGCGTTTGGATTTGTTTACCAAATGCCCTAACAAAAGAAGCTATTTGGACATAAATGATGGACATTATCGAACAAATCAAACATTTATGGTGGAACTGGGATTCCTGGGAGTGCATTCTGATGAAGATCATCAAAGGTAAGTGAATATTTATAATACTGTTCTGACTAATGTTGACTACCCAATATGGCGGATATCTTTTTGGCTGCTTTGTTGTCTGAACGCTGTACTCAGATTATTGCATGGTTTGCTTTTTCCGTAAAGTTTTTTTGAAATCTGACACAGCGGTTGCATTAAGGAGAAGTATATCTCTAATTCCATGTGTAACACTTGTATTTTCATCAACATTTATGATGAGTATTTCTGTAACTTGATGTGGCTCTCTGCAAAATCAATGCATGTTTTAGAACTACTGAACGTAACGCGCCAATGTAAAATGAGATTTTTGATATAAATATGCACTTTAGCGAACAAAACATACATGTATTGTGTAACATGAAGTCCTATGAGTGTCATCTGATGAAGATCATCAAAGGTTAGTGATTAATTTTATCTCTTTGTGCTTTTTGTGACTCCTCTCTTTGGCTGGAAAAATGGCTGGATTTTTCTGTGACTTGGTGGTGACCTAACATAATTGTTTGTGGTCCTTTCGCTGTAAAGTCCTCCTTTTCTATTCATATACTGTATTTAACAGATGCTCTTATCCAGAGCAATTAGAGTTAAGTGCCTTGCTCAAGGGCACCTCGACATATGTTTTACCAAGTCGGCTCAGGGATTCGAACCAGCGACCTTTCAGTTACTGGCCCAACACTCATAACTGCTAGACTACCTGCCATTATGTGTACATATATTTCTATTCCGGTCTCTGACATTGCTCATTCTGATATTTCAGAATGTATGATTTTTCTGGATTATGTGTGTATTGTTTTTTCAATATTGTGTATTGTTAGGTATTACTGCACTGTTGGAGCTAGAAACACAAGCATTTCACTGAACCTGCAATAACATCTGCAAATCGGTGTATGCTACCAATAAAAGTATTTGATTTGATATATTGGGCATAATGATGATATTGAAAAATACAGTACCTTAAATCTAATCTACTGGGCATAATGATGATACTCAATATGCAATTTTTAAACAGTGATTGAAGCCTTTGTCTTAAAAAATACCCACTCTGCATTTAATACTGTATCTACTGTATCTAAATCATAAGCAAAAAAAAGTCTGCCTAACAAAGGGTTAAATGGGAAAACCCTCAGTTTCACAACCACTACTATTTGCAGAAGCTATTGGCACATACCTATTGTGTAAAAAGTGCGATATCAATGTCTCTTTCATCCTGAGCCTTTATAAGGAAAGCTGAAGTTGACTTGCTCACACTTTTAGAGACACAGGCCTTCTTTTCATCCAAACCATTAGACCTAGCTGTCTGTGTTCATAATGAGAGCTGTTGTTGTTCTCCTGCTTGTGGCTGTGGCCAGTGCTAAGGTGTATGACAGATGTGAGCTGGCCAGAGCGCTGAAGGCATCCGGAATGGATGGCTACGCTGGAAACAGCCTGCCCAACTGTGAGTGATAATATACTTGATCGTGGTCTTTGAGGATGTGTGTGTGTGTGTGCATATGGTTGTATGTTTCTGAGCTCCAAAAATATCTTACCATAGCTAACCTTACACTGAGGATAATCCACCGCGTGACTATATGTCCTCTAAGGGGTTTGCCTGTCAAAATGGGAGTCGAGCTACAATACCCAGGCCACCAACCGCAACACCGACGGCTCCACCGACTATGGCATCTTCCAGATCAACAGCCGCTACTGGTGTGACGACGGACGTACCCCGGGGGCTAAGAACGTCTGTGGTATCCGCTGCAGCCGTGAGTTGCCTGTCTACCGAATGGCATCGCGTACATAGAGCATTACTTTTGACAAGAAATGTGCCGGGTTGAGGGCTATTGGCAGTGTACCCCTTGACTTATTCCACTTATTTAGTTGTGTTACAGCCTGAATTTAAATCGATTAAATAGAGATTTAGTGTCACTGGCCTACACACACAATACCGCATAATGTCAAAGTGTAGTTATGTTTTAAGACATTTTTACAATTTCTGGAGTGCAAATGTGCTTAACAAGTAACATAAATTGTGTGCAATAATAGTGTTTAACGTGATTTTTGAATAACTACCCCATCTCTGTACCCCCACACATACAATTATCTGTAAGGTCCTTCAGTTGACCAGCGAATTTCAAACACAGATTCAACCACAAACACCAGGAAGGTTTTCCAATGCCTCGCAAAGAAGGGCATCTATTGGTAGATGGTTAAAAAAAAAAGCAGACATGGATTATCCCTTTGAACATGGGGAAGTTATTAATTAAATGTTGGATTGAATATCAATACACCCATTCACTACAAAGATACAGGCGTCCTTCCTAACTCAGTTGCCAGATAGGAAGGAAATCGCTCAGTGAGTCCAATGGTGACTTTAATAAGTTACAGAGTTTAATGGCTGTGAAAACTGAGGATGAATCAACAACATTGTAGTTGCTCCACAATACAAACCTAAATGACAGAATGATAAGAAGGAAGTCTGTACAGAATACAAATATTCTAAAACATGAATCCTGTTTGCAATAAGGCACTAAAGTAATACTACAATGTGGAAAATAATTCACTTTATGTCCTGAATACAAAGCGTTATGTTTGGTGCAAGTCCAACACAACACGTCACTGAGTACCACTCTTCATATTTTCAGGCATGGTGATGGCAGCATCATGTTATGGGTATGCTTGTCATTGGCAAGGACTAGGGAGTTTTTTTAGGATAAAAAGAAACAGAATAGAGCTAAACACAGGGAAAAGCCTGAATGAAAATCCTAATCACATCCCTGATTACTTCCCCTTTATTTAGCCTCTGTGTTCATCAGTCCTTAGGTGTTATTGATTGTCTCTCACGTTCAGTACGCTTCCCATGTTTGTTCTTTTGTATCTGTTCCGTATTAAAATCACCTTCTGCACCTGCTTTCCGACTCCCAGCGTATAGTAACACTGGGAGACAAATATACCTTTCAGCAGGACAATAACCTAAAACATAAGGCCAAACATACACCGGAGTTGCTTACCAAGAAGACTCATTTTCCTGAGTGACATAGTTACAGTTTTGACTTAAATCAAACAACAAAATGTGTGTCTTAAATCACACAACAAAAAAACACAATAAAATGTGTAAAAGGTAAAGGGGTATTAATACTTTCTGAAGGCACTATAATGTTGATCTTACATAATTCGGATGTAACATTTGAATACAGTCAAAATGAGAATAAACAGACACTGGGGCTCCCGGTAGGCCTACTTCTCTATCCTAAACCCTGACCCAACTTACCTTTATTGTTTCATTGTACAGTAATCTGCTGTTGTTGTTGTGTTTCTAAGCTTTTGGTTCCTCCTGTTTCCCGTACGGTACTATGACTAAAGGTTTCCCTTCCTCTTACTTCTGACAGAGCTGCTAACTGCTGACCTCACAGTGGCGATCCGTTGTGCCAAGCGTGTGGTGTTGGACCCGAACGGAATCGGGGCATGGTAAGGTGGCAGGTTTCCCTGAAAGTACTATGTTACAAAAACATTTTAGTTACAAAATAATTAGCCATACTTTATGTTACCTGTAGCCCAATATCACTCTACAAGGCTATGTATAAATGGGATAACCTGTAACAAATTAGCTCTCACCTTTTAGAATAATTTAAATGGTAAGAACTGCCTGTACATGGTAATTATCTAACTTAAATATTCCCTTAAAATGACCCTGAATTAATGCCTACGTAATGTAAACCGTTTCCAAGTCTTCTATCATCCTTCAATTCCACATTATGTTCTGTTGTCTAATATCTGATATGTATTGTCTATATATCAAATACCAACATGATGGTGTGTGTACATTTTAGGGTGGCTTGGCGCCTTCACTGTCAGAATCAGGACCTGAGGTCCTACGTGGCTGGCTGCGGGGTCTAAGACCATACTGGAGCAGCTGAACACTTCTCAAACCATTCTGAAGCAGACTTAACTAATAGGATGGATCCACTCTGTACTATCCATCAGCATCTGCAGCCTTAACTAGTAAACTTTCACATATTGATACATTTTAGATTTAAGCAATAAGGGCCAAGGGGGTGTGGTATATGGCCAATATACCACGGCTAAAGGCTGTTCTTATGCACGACGCAACGCTGATTGCCTGGATACAGCCCTTAGTCATGGCATATTGGCCATATACCACAAACCCCCGAGGTGCCTTATTGCTGTTATAAACTGGTTACCGACGTAATTAGAGAAGTAAAAATAAATGTTTTGTCATACCTGTGGTATACCACGGCGTTCAGCCAAATCACCATTCAGGGTTCGAACCACCCAGTTTATAATACAGAGTAAATCACTAATAATCAGTTTTTTTTGTGTCAAATGTATAATCATATATAATGTATAATATTACTTCATGTCAAATCAGTAAACAGCTCAACATGCTTACCCATAAAAATAAAACAAGTTCATGTTTTATTTGTTGTTGGTGTTGTGTAGCAATGATAGATGATAGAATTGTCTTATTATAGTCAAACTGTCATGTCATTTATTATGTATTTATTATTCAGCCAACATCATCATCTCTGAAATGGTGCAGTGCTGTATCACTAAGGAAGCTAACAGTATCAAAACATACAACAAGCCCATAGCAACAATTCAAAATCCTCCAGACAACTCCATCCATATCATGTGTTTACAAATGCGTATAAAATGCATAATGCCAGAAACTCATTCAATTACCAAATACTTGCAGACTGTTCAGTGAGAATCTGGAGAAATTGTTGAAAAAGCATAGCAGCAGATGAATTCTACAATTAAATTATTTCAAAATGTGAATGAATCTGTGAAAAACATTATATTTTTCTTTTCCAACATACTCTACAATACTCCAAGGTCTATTTAAAATAACAAATATTCCCCCCCCCCCCCCCCCCCCATTTAAAAAAAAAATAAAGACTATGGACATCTTCAAAGTACACTGTTAGTTAAAGAGTAGTTTTCCCAAAGTGCCAGTAATAATTTTTCTGAAGTGAACATACTGTAAATGCCTTGAACAGCTGGTCGTCCAACAAGGGTAAGACTGGTCCCAGATCTGTGTGTTTGTCGTCTTGCATGATAACTTAAACAGACTGACACTCAGGGTAGAGTAAAGCGACCTGAAGTTAAACTGCATTGAAATACTCAATTTTCAGCTTTACATGGAATCCTTCAAGGGAACGTCAAACATAACCAATATTAAAGGGATAGGTCACTCCAAAACTATTTTAGTATTTTGATCATAAGTTCATTGTTAATACAATCCCCCCAAAATTCCATTGTGCATGTCAGTAGTCAAGTTTTCAGTACAGAGTAAAAACTGTGATGATGATGATATGTTTTGCATCATAACAAGTTTTTGAGTAAAGTGATCCTTTAACATGCTTTTGGTTAAACCAAACCAGAAGCTAGAACAGTAAAGGTTGTTTGTGATGCGAGGAGTATCCATCGAGCTCACATTCTGGTCTCCTCTGGTGGTCGATTCATGTAGTCCTGAACGGCCTGATGGTATGGTAGCCATTTCTTTGCGGATGCTTTTATAGACAAGATCCATCTGTGAACATGAACTTCAGAATTGATTAATTATCGCAAAGGTATTTCCAAGCATACAGTATTATGTCATGTTAAAAAGCTGTGTCTTTATTCCTTCCTAACTAAATCAATGCAATGAGAATCTACTTTGTGTAAAATGTGTCAAAAGTTTAATTGTCACGTGCACAGGATACAACCCACTGGGCAACAACGGGTTAAATCAACATTGTTTCCAAGCATTTTCAACAACAACAAGCGTTGAATCAAAGTGGAAAATGGTTTGGATTTGCAAAAAGTCCTCAATGAAAGTACGTTTTTTATTTTCTTCAACCAACTTTTAACCCAATGGCATGGTGAGCTTTTTTGTCGATTTCACGTTGAATTCACATTAGTTGACAAATCAACCAAATCTAAATCAAAACTGAACACTGAAATGTTGTCTGTGCCCAGTGGGAACAGGTGTAAACAGTACAGTGAAAATGCTTACTTAAAATGTGCCAACATGTGTAAAATGTGTGAACATCTCACCGTTTGTTTTCCATGGGGTTTTCAGCACAGAGATAGAAGGTTTTGAACTCTTCCGAAGGGGGTTTCAGTTCAATGGTGGATTTCTTGGATCCCAAGGACTGTTCCCTCACAGTGTACCCATGTAAGTAGATCCCCCCTGGAGGGAGTCATATATTTATTACAGTATTTAGCAGAGGAGGCTTCTAGAGGCAGTCAGATACGGTATTTTACAGTATTTAGCAGAGGAGGCTTCTCCAAGGAGTGCAAATAATGTAATGTAATGGGTTAAAAAACAAAACCTCGCTAATAAGTTATTGACAACAAAAAAGACCACACTAATTTGGATCTCTGACATTGATTTCCATTCATTGACATATGGGTTAAACAGAATATGGTTTGTCATCTATTTATCATATAATCATACATTTATAATTTATATTTACCATCAATAACTCCTAATCAATTTTCCTAAATGGACAACGCAGTCTCCTCAGTGTCAACATTTTGGCGGCAGGGTAGCCTAGTGGTTAGAGCATTGGACTAGTAACCGAAAGGTTGCAAGATTGAATCCCCGAGCTAAGTTAGAAATCTGCTGTTCTACCCCCGAACAAGGCAGTTAACCCACTGTTCCTAGGCCGTCATTGAAAATAACAAAAAAATGTTTAACTGACTTGCCTAGTTAAATAAAAACATGTATTTTTTAAACAATCAAGGTGAGGCACGCCATCACAACATACCCAGAGCGTGCGTTGAGCGGATGCCTGCGTAGAAGTATAGGCACCCGTCCTTCAGTGTACAGTAGTGCTGCACCCACGTGTCCTTGTTATTCCTGTCTATCTGGTGAAGCAGGCCCAGACACTCTGGGTTCTTCACGGCCAGTGGGGGGAGGCTGGCGTTGTGGCGAGTCACATCCACCCACACGTGATTCTGCCACATGAGAGGTCAGGGCAGGGATTAGTTCTATAGGCTATAGTCTCGGCATGGACAACAACATGCCTCATTTATTTGAATCATTCCCCCCAAAAACCACCTTTGATTATATCCTCCACAGTTAAAAATATGCATGATGGAATGTAATAGTGTATTGTAGCGAGACAGAATTTCAAGAAAGATTGTATATTTTATTTTAGATTAGCTTGTAAGAATAACTGGATATAAATTCTACATGTTTTCCGTGTTTGACAACAATCCTTACCTGTGTTACAGGATGAACAGCTCTGTCCATGGCATCCAACCACCTAAATGAATGAAAAACAGCAGGTGAGCAATATCACAGATAATTATTTCAAATAAATAACTTGTTATTGGTGTTGTATGCACACTTTAGTGCTCTGCTACTTCCTGGTTTCTAAAATTCTAAAATGTCTCAAATCTCATTTCAGTTTGTGACTATAAGCAATGTATAGCATAGCCATAGAGAATCATGGTACCATCTAAACCACTGTGAAAAATATTGGAAATAACCCCAAATATTGTATTTTTAGCTGTTGTAGCTGATGTAAAAAATAAACCAAAAAAGGATGGGAGAAGAAGCGTAGAAATATGGCACATAGAATAGATCTAGCACCTTATCATACTTTATTTTAATGAGAATGAATGATAGATCTATAACGTGCATTTCTATCTGAAATTAGTCTGGTCATACACAAAACTACATAAAAACGCAATAAACACTATGCAAGGACCACTACTCTATTGATACCTTTTCATCTCCAGGTTGGATGTAGCGGAGAAGTAGTACACTCGGTTGGCAGACAGGGGGCAGCACTTGAACACAAAGGGTTTCCCCAGGGAGGGGTCCCCTCCAACATCTGCTCCCTCTAGCTTAAAAGATGACAGAGCTCGCTTCCTCCCCTCATCCTGCAACAGAAATACACTGGCTGTCAGTGGAGATTGTAAGTGAATAGTTGGTGTCTTGACTGTTAGAGTGGTGCCTTGAGGATGACTGTTAGAGTGAAGGAGTGGTGTCTTGAGGATGACTAATAAAGTGAAGGAGTGGTGTCTTGAGGATGACTGTTAGAGTGAAGGAGTGGTGCCTTGAGGATGACTGTTAGAGTGAAGGAGTGGTGCCTTGAGGATGACTGTTAGAGTGAAGGAGTGGTGCCTTGAGGATGACTGTTAAAGTGAAGGAGTGGTGCCTTGAGGATGACTGTTAGAGTGAAGGAGTGGTGCCTTGAGGATGACTGTTAGAGTGAAGGAGTGGTGCCTTGAGGATGACTGTTAAAGTGAAGGAGTGGTGCCTTGAGGATGACTGTTAAAGTGAAGGAGTGGTGTCTTGAGGATGACTAATTGAGTGAAGGAGTGGTGTCTTGTTGTGGACCATATCCCCCGTGCATCTCGCGAAGGAGGAGGTGTTGCTAACATTTACAATAGCAAATTTCATCTTTTGAGCTTCTAGTCATGAAATATATGCAGCCTACTCAATCACTTTTTATAGCTACTGTTTACAGGCCTCCTGGGCCATATACAGCGTTTCTCATTGAGTTCCCTGAATTCCTATCGGACCTTGTAGTCAGAGCAGATAATATTCAAATTTTTGGTGACTTTAATATTCACATGGAAAAGTCCACAGACCCACTCCAAAAGGCTTTCGGAGCCATCATCGACTCAGTGGGTTTTGTCCAACATGTCTCTGGACCTACTCACTGTCACAGTCATACTCTGGACCTAGTTTTGTCCCATGGAATAAATGTTGTGGATCTTAATGTTTTTCCTCATAATCCTGGACTATCGGACCACCATTTTATTACGTTTGCAATTGCAACAAATAATCTGCTCAGACCCCAACCAAGGAGGATCAAAAGTCGTGCTATAAATTCACAGACAACACAAAGATTCCTTGATGCCCTTCCACACTCCCTCTGTCTACCCAAGGACGTCAGAGGACAAAAATCTGTTAACCACCTAACTCAGGAACTCAATTTAACCTCGCGCAATACCCTAGATGCAGTTGCACCCCTATAAACTAAAAACATTTCTCATAAGAAACTAGTTCCCTGGTACACAGAAAATACCCGAGCACTGAAGCAAGCTTCCAGAAAATTGGAACGGAAATGGCGCCACACCAAACTGGAAGTCTTCCGACTAGCTTGGAAAGACAGTACCGTGCAGTATCGAAGAGCCCTTACTGCTGCTCGATCATCTTATTTTTCCAACTTAATTGAGGAAAATAAGAACAATCCGAAATTTAATTTTGATACTGTCGCAAAGCTAACTAAAAAGCAGCATTCCCCAAGAGAGGATGGCTTTCACTTCAGCAGTAATAAATTCATGAACCACTTTGAGGAAAAGATCATGATTATTAGAAAGCAAATTACGGACTCCTCTTTAAATCTGCATATTCCTTCAAAGCTCAGTTGTCCTGAGTCTGCACAACTCTGCCAGGACCAAGGATCAAGAGAGACACTCAAGTGTTTTAGTACTATATCTCTTGATACAATGATGAAAATAATCATGGCCTCTAAACCTTCAAGCTGCATACTGGACCCTATTCCAACTAAACTACTGAAAGAGCTGCTTCCTGTGCTTGGCCCTCCTATGTTGAACATAATAAACGGCTCTCTATCCACCGGATGTGTACCAAACTCACTAAAAGTGGCAGTAATAAAGCCTCTCTTGAAAAACCAAACCTTGACCCAGAAAAAATAAAACACTATCGGACTATATCGAATCTTCCATTCCTTTCAAAATGTTTAGAAAATGCTGTTGCGCAGCAACGCACTGCCTTCCTGAAGACAAACAATGTATACGAAATGCTTTAGTCTGGTTTTAGACCCCATCATAGCGCTGAGACTGCACTTGTGAAGGTGGTAAATTACCTTTTAATGGCATCAGACTGAGGCTTTGCATCTGTCCTCATGCTCCTAGACCTTAGTGCTGCTATTGATACCATCGATCACCCCATTCTTTTTGAGAGATTGGAAACCCAAATTGGTCTACACGCACAAGTTCTGGCCTGGTTTAGATCTTATTTGTCAGAAAGATATCAGTTTGTCTCTGTGAATGGTTTGTCCTCTGACAAATCAACTGTAAATGTCGGTGTTCCTCAAGGTTCCGTTTTAGGACCACTATTGTTTTCACTATATATTTTACCTCTTGGGGATGTCATTTGAAAACATAATGTTAACTTTCACTGCTATGCGGACGACACACAGCTGTACATTTCAATGAAACATGGTGAAGCCCCAAAATTGCCCTCGCTTGAAGCCTGTGTTTCAGACATAAGGAAGTGGATGGCTGCAAACGCTCTACATTTAAACTGGGACAAAACAGAGACGCTTGTTCTAGGTCCCGAGAAACAAAGAGATCTTCTGTTGAATCTGATCAATTAATCTTAATGGTTGTACAGTCGTCTCAAATAAAACTGTGAAGGACCTCGACGTTACTTTGGCCCGTGATCTCTCTTTTGATGAACATATCAAGACTGTTTCAAGGACAGCTTTTTTCCATCTACTTAAAATGGCAAAAATCTGAAACTTTCTGTCCAAAAATGATGCAGAAAAATGAATCCATGCTTTTGTTACTTCTCGGTTAGACTACTGCAATGCTCTACTTTCCGGCTACCCAGATAAAGCACTAAATAAACTTCAGTTAGTGCTAAATATGGCTGCTAGAATCCTGACTAGAACCAAAAAATTTGATCATATTACTCCAGTGCTAGCCACCCTACACGGGCTTCCTGTCAAGGCAAGGGATGATTTCAAGGTTTTACTGCTAACCTACAAAGCATTACATGGGCTTGCTCCTACATATCTCTCTGATTTGGTCCTGCCGTACATATCACAAGACGCAGGCCTCCTAATTGTCCATAGAATTTCTAAGCAAACAGCTGGAGGCAGGGCTTTCTCCTATAGAGCTCAATTTTTATGGAATGGTCTGCCTACCCATGTGAGAGACGCAAACTCGGTCTCAACCTTTAAGTCTTTACTGAAGACTCATCTCTTCAGTGGGTCATATGATTGAGTGTAGTCTGGCCCAGGAGTGTGAAGGTGAACGGAAAGGCTCTGGAGCAACGAACCGCCCTTGCTGTCTCTGCCTGGCCAGTTCCCCTCTTTCCACTGGGATTCTCTGGCTCTAACCCTATTACAGGGGCTGAGTCACTGGCTTACTGGTGCTCTTTCATGCCATCCCTAGGAGGGGTGCGTCACTTGAGTGGGTTGAGTCACTGATGTGATCTTCGTGTCTGGGTTGGCGCCCCCCCTTTGGGTTGGGCCGTGGCGGAGATCTTTGTGGGCTATACTCGGCCTTGTCTCAAGATGGTAAATTGGTGGTTGAAGATATCCCTCTCGTGGTGTGGGGGCTGTGCTTTGGACATGTGGGTGGGCTTATATCCTTCCTGTTTTGCCCTGTCCGGGGGTATCATTGGATGGGGCCACAGTGTCTCCCCTCCTGTCTCAGCCTCCAGTATTTATGCTGCAGTAGTTTATCTGTCGGGGGGCTGGGGTCAGTTTGTTATATCTGGAGTGCTTCTCCTGTCTTATCTGGTGTCTTATCTGGTGTCCAGTTTCAACTGTTCTGCCTGTGATTATTATTATTTGACCATGCTGGTCATTTATGAACATTTGAACATCTTGGCCATGTTCTGTTATAATCTCCACCCGGCACAGCCAGAAGAGGACTGGCCACCCCTCATAGCCTGGTTCCTCTCTAGGTTTCTTCCTAGGTTTTGGCCTTTCTAGGAAGTTTTTCCTAGCCACCGTGCTTCTACACCTGCATTGCTTGCCGTTTGGAGTTTTAGGCTGGGTTTCTGTACAGCACTTTGAGATATCAGCTGATGTACAAAGGGCTATATAAATACATTTGATTTGATTTGAGGATGACTGTTAGAGTGAAGGATTGGTGTCTTGAGGATGGCTAATTTAGTGAAGGAGTGGTGTCTTGAGGATGACTGTTAGAGTGAAGGAGTGGTGTCTTGAGGATGGCTAATTGAGTGAAGGAGTGGTGTCTTGAGGATGACTAATTGAGTGAAGGAGTGGTGTCTTGAGGATGACTAATTGAGTGAAGGAGTGGTGTTTTGAGGATGACTAATTGAGTGAAGGAGTGGTGTCTTGAGGATGACTTTTAGAGGGAAGGAGTGGTGCCATGTGTATGACTGTTAAGCCATGTTCATCTGGACACTCTTTCATCCACTTAAAGAGAATACCACAATCCACACATGTTATAGTTACTGTAGGCCCTTCAAAGAAAACTAATATCATACGTGACTTCCTGTTAATCGATTTCCAGGCCCAATTCACCTTTTCTAAATGAAACTTCTGGGAGAATATTGTTGTGGAGGAAAGTAGGGATAGTTCACCTCATAAGTAATGTTGTCCTACAGGGGAGGGGCATTTACACAATACATAGTGTGGAATATAAAACAGCTTGACTGAAGAGCAATTATGAGGTATGCAAAATGTCTGACAAACTTTGAATTTGAAATGTCCCTTTTAGATCCAAAACACAGGAGGGTAGTTTCTCTAAAGGCACGTGACGAGTTACCAGGATTCTGTGCTCACCTTTTTATGCCTGTAGTAGTACAGACAGCAGTCATGTCTTAGCACGAACCACCTCCTTCTCCAACCCTTGATCAGGCCAGACTGGGTGCGTTTATGGAGGTAGCCTCGGCAGGTAGGTCTGGGGGTGTTGGGGCCTCGACCGATGTCTGAGCCAATGGTCATAGTCAGGAGGTCTGGGCCTATCAAATAACAAATAATAAGGGGATCCCATTCTCAATCACATACTAAAAAAACTAAACATGATAGCAAAATATTTGTCAGGACATGATGTCCTTTAAGTCAGTTTTGGCTTGTGAATAGGTACCTGATGGGCACTCCACAGGAGGCTGCTGAGGGGAGGACGGCTCATAATAATGTCTGGAACGGAGCGAATGGAATGGCATCAAACACATGGAAACCATGTGTTTGATGTATTTCATACCATTCCAGAGATTCCACTCCAGCCATTACCACGAGCCTGTCCTCCCTAATTAAGGTACCACCAACCTCCTGTGGTGCATTATCCTTTATAGCTAATTCTAACTACATACTTGTGCAGTACCATGATCTAACAGTTAACATGTTGGCCTATTTTATTCTTACCTTGTCTTGCCAGGTCAGCTGCCTCAGAGTGGGGGATACTGGTGACATCGATCCCATTGACGGCCATGACGAAATCTCCCACCAATAGCCCCGCCTCCTCGGCTGCTCCATCTGAAACCAGAAGGGAGGAGCTTGGCTTACAGCTGAGCTAGCAGTGTGGTTTGCTAGATACGGCCAATGGACACTTGCAGCAGTGATAATATCTGTCAAAAACATCAAACTGCTTGGCAAATTGCTGCAGTGACACAAAATGTCCGCCTTAAAATGAAAAATATACTAATCAGTCTCTTTTAAAAGGATAGCAAATTCTTTGTTGCTCAAACTGCATCTTTATCAAGCAAACAAAACAATTGAAAATATTGTCTGAGTAACCTTTGCTGTGCATTTACTAGCGTGATAAGATGCACATAGTACAAATACGGTACGCAAATGGACTTACTTGTGTCGACCTCTGTGACCACAATAGGTTTGGAAAACTGTATTCTGAACCCCCAGGGGTACTCTCCCATTCCTTTCCAAATCTTTACCGTCCTCTCACGAACTGCAGAGAGAAGAAGCAATTAAGTAAGAATGGTCCATCTATGTTTTCACCTTCAAGAGTTCTATTAAATTGTTGATAACATTAAGAACATTGGTGGTGGTAGGAGTAGTAGTAGTAGTAGTAGTAGTAGTAGTAGGAGTATTAGTAGTAGTAGTAGGAGTAGTAGTAGTAGTAGTAGTAGTAGTAGTAGTAGGAGGAGGAGTAGTAGTAGTAGTAGTAGTAGTAGTAGTAGTAAAAATATGAAAATGTATCCACTCACTATTGCAAGTCGCTCTGGATAAGAGTGTCTGCTAAATGACTAGAATGATGTACATGTAGAAGTAACACCAGTAGTGGTAGTAGTAGTAGTAGTAGTAGTGGTAGTAGTAGTAGTAGTGGTAGTAGTAGTAGTAGTAGTGGTAGTAGTGATAGTAGTAGTATTTGTTTTACAGGACCTCCTTAGATAGTAACATTTTCTTGACAGTACAGCGGGAAAGGTAGAGAGGGAGACAAATAGTATGGCCATAGACATAGGGTGGCCGACACAGGGCTGAAACCTTGGTCGCCAGGTGATCGGCCAGAGTTGGGAGCTTAGAACGCTACGCCAAACTCTGGCACGTTGATCATTTTCTTAAAGAAGATTTTAATTTGTTAACTGATTTTTAATCTCTGAATTGACTGACTTTATTGGAGAAGGCCCCAACACCGTGATGTAAGAAATGTAGAAAGGTGTCCTACTTGTGACAGTTCGAGGTTGGAGACCAGGAGGAACTGGCCCAGCAGTCGGACTGACTTCGTCTCCACTGTAAATCCATGAGGCACAGTGGAAGGTTTCTGTGTAGAAACCCTTATCTCCAAGGTCCCTTGTTGCCATGTCAACAGAACGACTGTCTTCTGAAATTCCTACACAGTGACATAAGCACACATAGAATGACATGACATGACATTCCATTACTAGTTTTCCGAAACAAGTTTTCTGTTAATGACTTATACATTTGGTTCCGGTATTCCAGAAAAGTCAAAGTGATAGCATCTGACATAAATAACCACAACAACAACAACATGTTTAGTTCACGGAGTTCTGTTTTATTTTTAAAAAGTGGGCGCATTTCGACTTTCGACTTCGTCAAAGCTTGCTTTTTTTGTGGGGGGGAGGGGTGTTGGGCACCGTTCTTTGTGGGAACGTAGGCCTTCCGTCAGCAGGTGCAATCTGAAAAACAACAAATTGTAAAGTAGGTGGAATTGTTGTATTTTTTTTCCCAGATTGCACCTGTTGATGAAAGTCAAAACACATAAGCTTTTTTGAAATAAAACAAGAGCATGAGGTAAAAAACGTAGTTGTGCTTATTTATGGGAGATGCCGTTGCCTTCCCGTTTCTGCAATACCTACAATAGGTTTACAATGACTACACCCAAATCGCCCCAATTGTGAAAACCTCTGGTATCGCTGACACACCTAAAATACGACTTATATCATATTCTATCTCCTGTTCACACAGTTCTGATTGCCTTGTTATGTCTGGTCATAGCAATAAAGGCATACCACTCAATATCTGTGTTGTGGCTGGTTATAGACCAACAAATGAAAGCTGTGTCTGGTTCAAGATTAGGGGACATTAGGGTGCCTACCTGACTCCTCATTGATGCTGCTGGTTAGGGAGCTTCCTCCTATAGAGCTCCATTGCTTGCTGTCCTTGAAGAGATTCCGTCTCTTAGCCCAGTGCTCGGGGCCGTTGTCCTTGACCTCTAAGGAGGCTTCAGAAAATAAATAAAGGATACCCATATGAGAACACTTTCTGACCCCCTTATATCATCTTAACCAAATTATTGAATCTTGTGGTCCCTCTGGGACAAGTGGGGATTTGGAATGAATGTCTTAGGCTATGATTAGTGAAAAACCTGAGATTGGTACAACTCACATTTGGACACACTTTGTTTTACCGCTGTAGAATCTGTCTGATATTGATTCCAATTGCTTTCTGTCTCTTGGTCTTGAGATTCATGATCTGGACTGGGTGCCTCTGCAATTTCCATGCCTGAATCCTCTACAATCTTGTATTTTGGAGGAGGTTCTTTCCCCTCCTCGATCTGTGAAAGAGTAGGGCTGGAGATGCTAGCTCTTACAGTTTGAGACCTTTTCGGCGTTAGTCTAACCTCCTCTGTAGCTTTACTTGCGATTTCTGAGTCCATCTCCATGTTCAGTACGGGGAACACAGACCGTGCCTCTGGGATTACGTTGGAGGTGTCCAAGTGGGGACTATTCAGTGCTGCGCTCTCTGCTAGTTTGGAGACACTCTGCAAGATCCTTTGCTCAGTGCTCCCTGTTGTTATGGCCATGACTGATCCTCTTCGCCGCATGGATTGAAGATTGGGAACTGAATTCTCTTGGGATGACAGTTTGGAAAGGGAGGTAGGGAAGACCTGAATGAGCAGGTCCCTCTGAGTGAGCTCCTCCATCGTGGGATCTAGGCTGTGGTCCTCCACTTCCCCCATGTCTTCATCAAAGCCGCTCTCTGCCACCTCGATCTGCTCCACTCCGAAAGCCATGTCCGCCAATGCATTCCCTCCAAAGTCCAGGTCGGGTCCTCTGGATTCTTCACATGGTAGGTGCTTTGGCTCTGGTAACTGGAAGACCTCCTCTACAGCCTCCTCGGACATAGATGCATATGACGGATTGATCAGTTGTTGCTGTGGCTCGAGGTGGCTGTTTGCATTGCTGGAGCTGGGTCTGTAACTGTAGCTGCTTTGGGAGGATTTACGTCTCAATGCACTAAAGGGACAAAGCCTCTCATCTTCCTGGTGGTCTGCTGTCAGTCTGCTTAGTCTCTCTGCTTGAAGCGGAAGGGACTCCATAATGTAAGAGGAGATGGTGCCAGACGAAAAAGACTCTCTTCCCTCCCACGAAGGTAGGCCCTCCTGCATTTGACTTGGTTCTTCTTTCACCCCGGGGAAAGTCCGCCGCCTCTTCGTCGGCTTTTGTAGATAACTGGACGACAAGCAGGTTTTGCATTCTACGGTAGCTATGCTATTGTTACGCATCTGGGTCTTCATCTCGTGGTTTTGGATGAAGTCTTTGGTGTAACTGGACCTGTTCACTGACAATGGTGGTCTCATGAACATGGGTTCATAGTTGTCTGATTCCGATACGCTGTCGAAGAAAGATGCCAAATGGGCACTGTCTTCACCATCAAGTGAGTAGGGGCAACCAGAGTCTTTATGGTGCCTCATGGAGGGTGGTGGACTGAATACCCATTGCTGCTTGTCCATAGTACAACAAGCTCCAATCTGACAGGAAGCTATGTCTTCGGTAAGGTCTGCCAGGGATTCATATTTATGGTCGGAAAACTCACAAGGTGGGGGAATGTCACACAGTGCATCTGTGCTTTTCCAGAAGTCAGACAAAGGGGGTGGGCTGGAGGACCCACCTGCCAATGTGAAGTCGGTGTCATTGTTGCTGGGCGAACGGTGAAAAGCAAATTGATCATCACAGCAGCTTTTGCGGCAGGCCAATTCCCCACAACACCTTGAGGCAATGCTATGTCTTTCTGTGAACTCGGCATCCTTGCTGCTTTCTGGAACGCTAAATTCGTAGTTGTGCTTCCTGTTTTGACTGTGGACTGTGATGTTTACATTTGGGTTTAGAGTCCATGACTGCTGAATTAAATCATTATTTGGACCGAGTCTCTTCTCACATTGACTCTGGACACAAGGCTCTCCGGTAGCCTCCTGTTGACTTTCGAACGCATATACTGTCTTGATCCCTGAGTTATCGGAGTGTAGAATTTCTTGAATTTCAAACTTCATGTTCGAGCCAATACGAGAGTGCTGAAAGATGATTTTTGAAGATGACGGTTGCAAATTGTCAATGGTTACCAAAGTTGTGAATTTCACCCCCCTGTCTATGTTCTCTTGCTTTGCGATGCTAGGTGGCCTTTTGTTTCGAGAGGACTCCCCTTGACTGTCTCGCCTGACTTTTTTCTCTTTGCTTGGAATCTCACTGTATTTTCCCTCTTCATCAGAGTCTGACAAAATATTTTCTTTGCGTAATGATTGAATTTCTCCTTTCTCAGTGATATCATCCTGGCAAACCAAACTGTTACTTTTGTTTTGTTTTTGAAAAACGCATTGAGAGGCACTCTCTGTAAGGAAGACAAAAAATGAATACACCTTAACATTTAGCCTACATCAAAAACTACAACAACAACTATTAAGACCACTGTACGGCCACAATGCCATAGACAAGCTGTGAGACTGAGGAACTAAATCTCTCAAAAGGTATCTAAAAGGTTGATCCCTTCTATGTACCCTGAGATTGAATTGATTAATACATTGTAGTGAGGATTGTGGTTGAATATGTTCCAACTCTTGCATTTGGTGTAAAGCTTAAAGGCCTCGTGGCTGCTGAGCCATCCTCACACACAGTACTAACCCTTTTCTGTGAACCATTTCTCTCAAGCTCAATTTGACAAAATGGTACCTTATCACAATGTGTGGGATTCATTCCAAGATGGAGCCTCTTGGCTCTTGTCCATTAGCTGTGGTTACATAGACGAGACCACAGTAATCCTCACCTGCTCCGATTGGCCAAACAGTGTGGCAGGCTTAATAGTGAAGGTGTGGGTGCACGGGCTGGGCGTGACTCAGCCATCCATGACAGGATTAACCCCATTTCTCTAAAGGATCCGCCCCAATAACCTCCACTCACGTTTACTGCTGGCGGGGCTCTTCCTCCTCCGACTGTTCCTCCTCCTGCTCCCGCGACGACTCATTCTTCCCTAGGCCTCAGCCTTCAATTTCCCATACACTGCAACAGACAATTACAAAATCATGAACAACTTTATTGTTCATTGGCTGTTTAACCCAATTAGTCCCACCATGATGCCGGCGTGATTTGGACTTTGTGTGTTTGACTTCTGAGTTGTACCTTTTGGATTTGTCTATTTCTTATGCTTCCGTTGGTACCGACCATTAGTCTGTGTGATTAAAGAGGGTTGAGCTGGAGAGGTGTTTGTGAGACAAGGGCAGTGTTTTACAAAATCGTCCGTGGAGTCCAAATGGCACATGTAATATGTTTTGCTCTATGAAGCTCACAAGCTACACAAGTGTCGTTAGAAGGTAAGGGGTTTTTCTACACATAGAAGATCATAGAATCCCTAGCACATAATGTCTATAATACTGTAATAAGCTTTGGTGATTTGCTGTCACAAATCACCAAACTCCACACAGTTGTTACTGACTAGTTGGCTATTCATTTCCCACTGAGCAAACAATTTCCGTATGAATGCCTTTCTATCACGTTTGCTTTGGCTGACCTTATTTTTTAAGGTAGTTCTGAAAATGAAATGGTAAAAACACTTCATTGTAAGGCTAAATATAAGGGCTATATAAAATATACATTTAAGTCAAATAAATGAAAAAGGCCATTTTTGCTGGGGCTCTCAAGACTGATAGGGTTAAAAGTAATATCAGAATGAACAGTGTTTATATACTGTAGTGAATTCTGGGGGTAGCCCTGAACGGGAGTCCAACCCAGATCCAGTAGGCTGTCAAGCCACACCGTAGCCATTATTCAAAACAAAAATCTGAACAGATTGACAAGCTCGCTAGGTGTTTGGTTAAGATTGCAAATCAAAACCAAAATATTGATTATGATGCATGCAACATACCAATCTCTGAGTGTTTGATTAGAATTGTCTCTCAAAAAACAGTGGCACATCTACAGCAACTGTAGCCTTGGTACTGTTATTGATAAAATGGTAGTCCGAAAATTTCCACTCCAATAGATTATTATAAAGCAGTAGGAAACGGACAGAAAACAGTTTTCTGATGTGATCATGTTGCATATATGTGATAGTTGGTGTGAAATCCTACTGTCATCTTAAATTGAGGCTTAATGTCCACTCTCTCGTGCTGGCATAGGAAATAGGTATCTATCTCCCTGATTATGCTCAGGTCCAAAATGACAGATTTATTCAACCACTGAATGAGCCCAGAATTTTAAAAAGCATCACAATGGATGCAAAGAATTGATGTACCATACATTTATAAAAAATGTTTTAAGATAAATTGGCTTAATTTAGGCCAAACTGCTTGACATGAATGTAATGTAATGTATTGTCATCTCACCTCGTGTAATGTCAGCATTAGATAAGGATGTAATGTCGATAGTGATACAGCCAAAAATGCACATAAAATATTGACTCATTTTCAGATTAAACAAGAATTTAATTAAATGTAATCCATTGAGTAGAATTACCCAACACCAGGAAAGAACAGATAGCCTTCGCCACCCATATGCACATTTCATACTTACCTGGAAATATATATTATCACCATTTCCAAAAGACCTGGAATTGGGTCAATTCCACAAATTCAATTCTCTCTCCCTGTAAATTCCATTGAATTCAATTCCAGGTCAGTCTTTGAATTCAGATATAAGTTCATTCTTCTGAATTCCAATGTTAGGTCAATTCCAAATATTGAAATTATCCCCAACAATTCCACAAATTCAAATTCACGAATTGAATTGGAATTTCAAATTAAATTACAATTGACCCCAACCCTTATACACGGTAACATTTAACATGCTTTACTGAATCAGTTAGTCATTTTAATGGTAAGAAACACATTTCCTCTAGAATCCCAGATTCCCAATACACTCCATTTTATTCTCCGTGAACATTTTCAATGCCTTCCGTTACCTTCTCAGGTGATCTATCTGCATTCCTGGCATACACAACCTATATCTCAGAGGCTCCGATGCAATGAACAACCAAGTAAACGCACTAACTTACCCCTGAATGAACAACCAAGTAAATGCACTAACTTACCCCTGAATAAATATGTCCAGAAAGGGGATATTTTTTTTCCTTATAGAATAGTCTGTCAAGTTGAAGAGCGTTAGTCATATAGGGCATATCTTTCACAAAGACGCCACATGACCCGTGCACCTAAGACGGCTCCACTTCTTAACGTTTCTATTCCTGCAGCTAAAGCAGCTTAATGCATGTAATCTCATGAACCACTTGTGATGTCAGTGTGAAGCTGAAGTCTATTCAGTTGCCTTTGTCTACGGAATCACATCGTTAATAAAAAGAGGACTATCACACGTACAAGCTGAAACTTTTCATTTAAACCTGACAGATCAGGACTAATCAGATTTATGGTGGTTATTGAATGGGGGAAACATCAACTTTGGGGTCAGATTCATGACTAGGGCTAGTTGAGGGTAAGGTCGTTGATTGGCTCTAGTCCAGTCTCGACAAGTCAACAGACATAAATAGGAAATTATTGCAGCCTTGTAGCCATTGCAGAGCTCACCAGTGTATAACTGAGTTCTAAACATACACTACCATTCAAAAGTTTGGGGTCACTTATAATTTTCCCGCAAAACACCAGTCTCCACATCAACAGTGAAGAGGCGCCTCCGGGATGCTGGCCTTCTAGGCAGAGTTCCTCTGTCCAGTGTCTGTGTTCTTTTGCCCATCTTAATATTTTATTTTTATTGGCCAGTCTGAGATATGGCTTTTTCTTTGCAGCTCTGCCTAGAAGGCCAGCAGCCCGGAGGCACCTCTTCACTGTTGCACGTTGGCCAATAGAACCGATGGTAGTGGTGATTTTATCCCTCGCCTACGAATCCTCACAAGGCACCCCAATCTTCTCCCCCTTTATCTCCGTCTTTTCTTCACGCAAATGACGGTGATTTCGGCCTGGTCTTTAGGAAGAAGTATATCCTTCGCGTCAGAATCATAAAAAATAAAAAATCTTTGTCCAGTTCGAGGTGAGTAGTCGCTGTTCTGATATCCAGAAGCTCTTTTCGGTTATAAGAGACGGTAGCAGAAACTTTATGTACAAAATGAGTTATAAACTATGTGAGAAAAAAAACTAAATAGCACAGTTGGTTAGGAGCCCGTAAAACGGCAGCCATTATATCACAAGTGTAGTGTCAGTGTAATGTGTGTGAGTGTGTATACAGTATATAGTCTTGTGAGTGTACATCGGGTCAGTGCAGATAGTCTGGATAACCATTTAGCAGTCTTATGGCTTGGGGGAAGAAGATTTCACTGAGCCTTTTGGACGAAGAGCCGATGCTCTGGTACCGACTGTAGCAGAATGAACAGTCAATTGCTTGGGTGGCTGAAGTCTTTGGTCATTTTTCGGGCCTTCCTCGCCGCCTGAAATAAAAGTCCTGGATGGCAGGGAGCTCGGCTCCAGCGATGTACTGGGCTGTCCGCATCACACTCTGTAGCATTTTGTGATTGAGGGCGCTGCATTTTCCATACCAAACAGTGATGCAACCAGTCAAGATATCACGATGATGAGGTTATGTTAAGTTCTTAGTGATGTGTACGCCAAGTAACTTGAAGCTTTCAAATCGCTCCACTACAGTCCCATCAATGTGGATGGGTGCTTGATCTTCCCTCTTCCTCCTTTAGTCCACGATCAGCTTCTTGGTCTAACTGATGTTGAGGGAGAGGTTGTCGTCCTGGCACCACACTGGCAAGTCTTTGACCTCCTCCCTGTAGGCTGTCATCGGCGATCAGGCCTACCACTGTCGTGTCGTCAGCAGACTTGATGATGGTGTTGGAATTGTGTGTGACCATGCAGTCATGGGTGAACAGGGAGTACAAGAGGGCACTAAGCACGCACCCCTGAGAGGCCCACGTGTTGAGGGTCAGCGTGGTGGAGGTGTTGTTGCCTACCCTCACCGCCTGTGGCCGGCCTGTCAGGAAGTCCAGGATCCAGTTGCAGAGGGAGGTGTTCGGTCCAAGGGTCCCCAACTTGGTGATAAGCTTGGAGGGTACTATGGTGCTGAAGGCTGAACTCTATGAACAGCATTCTGACAGTTATTTCACCTCTTGTCCTGGTGGGAGAGGGCAGTGGGAGGAGTCACCGGTGGATCTGTTGGGGTGTAATGGGAATTGGAGTGGGTCCATGGTGTCTGGGATGATGGTGTTGATGTGTGTCATGACCAGCCTTTCAAATTCATAATTACAGATGTGAGTGCTTCAGGGCGATAGTCATTTAGGCAGGTTACCTTGGGAGTTCTTGGGAACATGGACAATGGTGGTCAGCTTGAAACATGTTGGGATTACCGACTGGGAAAAGGAGAGATTGAAAATGTCAGTAGAGTCAATTTCTACCTGGTCTGTAGATTTTTGTAAATAAACTCTTCAAATATAATTGAGTTGATTGACTAAATAATGGAATTTCACTCAGAGCCTACATCCAACCCAAAGGCCCTTACTATACAATAACATTTTCAATACAGGTATATTCTATATTTGTCTTCCTGCTAACAATATCGTTTTATAAGGAATAATGGGTTTTAAATACTGGTGAGTGGGGAGAGAAAACCTGCCTCAAACATTTCTCTGTTGGATATATTTGGGCCATAAACATTCAAGCCTAGAGTGTAGCGTGGCTATTGCGATCCATGTTTATTTAACAATGATGAAACATGAAGATAAACACAAAATACTTCAACCAAGGCGTGACAGAACCCCCCCCCCTAAGGTGCGGACTCCCGGACGCACATCAAAACAATAGGGAGGGTCCGGGTGGGCGCCTGTCCATGGTGGCGGCTCCGGCGCGGGACGTGGACCCCACTCTATCAATGTCTTAGTCCCTCCTCCTCGCGTCCCTGGATAGTCCACCCTCGCCGCCGACCATGGCCTAGTAGTCCTCACCCAGAATCCCACTGGACTGAGGGGCAGCTCTGGACTGAGGGGCAGCTCGGGACTGAGGCAGCTCGGGACGAGGCAGCTCGGGACTGAGGGGTAGCACAGCACTGAGGGGAAGCTCAGCACTGAGGCGAAGCCCAGCACTGAGGGGAAGCCCAGCACTGAGGGGAAGCCCAGCACTGAGAGGAAGCCCAGCACTTAGAGGAAGCCCAGCACTGAGAGGAAGCTCAGCACTGAGAGGAAGCTCAGGCAGGTAGTTGGATCCTGCAGATCCTGGCTGGCTGGTGGTTCTGGCAGATCCTGGCGGATCTGGAAGAGTCTGGCTGACTGGCAGATCTGGAGAAGTCTGGCTGACTGGCGGATCTGGAAGAGTCTGGCTGACTGGCGGATCTGGAAGAGTCTGGCTGACTGACAGCTCTGGCTGCTCCATGCTGACTGGCAGCTCTGGCTGCTCCATGCTGACTGGCGGCCCTGGCTGCTCCATGCTGACTGGCGGCCCTGGCTGCTCCATGCTGACTGGCGGCCCTGGCTGCTCCATGCTGACTGGCGGCCCTGGCTGCTCCATGCTGACTGGCGGCCCTGGCTGCTCCATGCTGACTGGCGGCCCTGGCTGCTCCATGCTGACTGGCGGCCCTGGCTGCTCCATGCTGACTGGCGGCCCTGGCTGCTCCATGCTGACTGGCGGCTCTGGCTGCTCCATATAGACTGGCAGCTCTGGCTGCTCCATACAGACTGGCAGCTCTGGCGGCTCCTTGCAGACTGGCAGCTCTGGCGGCTCCTTGCAGCCTGGCAGCTCTGGCGGCTCCTTGCAGACTGACAGCTCTGGCAGCTCTATGCAGACTGGCAGCTCTATGCAGACTGGCAGCTCTATGCAGACTGGCAGCTCTTTGCAGACTGGCAGCTCCTTGCAGACTGGCAGCTCCTTGCAGACTGGCAGCTCTATGCAGACTGGAGACTCCGGCAGCGCTGTAGAGACGGAAGGCTCTGGCAGCGCTAAACAGGCGGGAGACTCCGGCAGCGCTGGAGAGGAGGAAGGCTCCAACTGCACTTGGCTCGATGCTCACTCTAGCCCAGCCAATACACGGAGCTGGACTGGCTATGCACCAGCACTGGAGACACCGTGGGCACCACAGCATAACACGGTGCCTACCCGGTCTCTCTAGCCCCCCGGTAAGCACAGGGAGTTTGCGCAGGTCTCCTACCTGCCGTAGCCATACTCCCTGTTAGCCCCCCCCAAGACATTTTTGGGGCTGACTCTCCGGCTTCCATCCCCGTCACCGTGCTCCTTCGCCAACTCCATTCTCCGATAACCTTCCGCGCACTGCTCCATCGAATCCCAGGCGGGCTCCGGCACTCTCCCTGGGTCGACCGCCCACCTGTCTATCTCCTCCCAAGTAGTATAGTCCATACTCTTGCTGTCCATAACGTCCTCCCATGTCCTTTCCTCCTTTCGCTGCTGTTGCCCGTTACCACGCCGCTTGGTCCTGTTGGGGTTGGGTGATTCTGTAACGGCTTTCTTCGGTTGAAGTAGAGTCGGACCAAAATGCAGCGTAGCTATTGCGATCCATGTTTATTTAACAATGATGAAACATGAACTGTACACAGTTATTACAGTTGTTCAAATTGGAACACAACTATATATGATACAAAACTGGAGGCCACATTATCAGGTCCTCATTTTATAAAACAAAATGACATACTAAATCAAACTGTATATTCCGTGCATTTAAAGGGGCTATCCTGGATTGGACTTTTAAATGCATGGTAAAAGCCCTTGATTCTTGATGAATATCACTTTTTAAATGCATTATGATATTAGATCAACTGTATATCTTCAAAACAAAATATAATTTTGATTTCATGGATGGTAAGTCCTTGCATCCATAGCTCTGTTTAAAAATGTGAAAATTGTCACATTTCTGCAAACACATCCCTCTGCTGTTGTTTACCAAAACAAGTGGTG